>NW_027507718.1:489299276-489561635 GCF_037356315.1 Lithobates pipiens
GTAAAATAGCTTTGCTCGGTTGTTAAATAAAAAAGAAAAAAACCTGGCTCCTAACTTTTTTTAGCTGGCTCCTAGATTCAAGAAAATTTGTCACGCCCTGGCTACGGGACCCCAAAAACCAAGCACCGCCTTCAGGCTTTCTAAGGGTGTCAATTTTTTATTTCACTCATCACTGCCAATCAGTTTTGGAGGCCCATGGATGCCCAGATGGCACAACTCCCCCCCCCCCCCCCCAAATGACCCAATTTTGGAAAGTAGACACCCTAAGCTATTGGCTGAGAGGTATGGTGAGTATTTTGCAGATCTCGCTTTTCGTCACAAAGTTTTGAAATTTGAAAAAAAATTAAAGCATTTTTTTTTCTTTTACTTTCTTAATTATCAAAACAAATGAGAGCTGTAAAATACTCACCATGGCTCTCAGCAAATAGCTTGGGGTGTCTACTTCCAAAATGGGGTAATTTGGGGTAGTTTTGTGCTATTTTGCCATTTTATGGCCTAGGAAACTGTGATAGGTAGTGAGGAGTGAAATCAACAATTTGCGCCCTTAGAAATCCTGAAGGTGTTGATTGGTTTTCGGGGCCCCGTACGCAGCTAGGCTCCCAAAAAGTCCCCATACATGTGGTATCCCCGTACTCAGGAGAAGCAGGCACAATGCATTTTGGGGTGCAATTCCACATATAACCATGAGGAGCAGGAGGGGGGGAATTCTGAGCATTCTTTGTGATTACTGTGCGTTGTGTGTGATGTGAGGGTCGGCACCAGGATAAGACACAGTGCCCTGCACATGAGAGAGAGTTAGTGCTCACTGAACATGTCCTTATGTTACGCTGCCCCTTCTCTTGTTATCCCCCCATCACCCTGTCCATGTACCCCCCTCCTGTCACCCTGTCCATGTACCCCCCCTCCTGTCACCCTGTCCATGTACCCCCCCCTCCTGTTACCCTGTCCATGTACCCCTCCCTCCTGTCACCCTGTGTCCATGTACCCCTCCCTCCTGTCACCCTGTGTCCATGTACCCCTCCCTCTTGTCGCACTGTGTCCATGTACCCCTCCCTCCTGTCACCCTGTGTCCATGTACCCCTCCCTCCTGTCACCCTGTGTCCATGTACCCCCCCTCCTGTCACACTGCCCAGGTATCCTCCTCCTGTCACACTGTCCATGTACCCTCCTCCTGCCACACGTCACACTGCCCAGGTATCCCCCCCCCTCCTGTCACACGTCACACTTCCCAGGTATCCCCCCCCTCCTATCACACTATCCATGTACCCCCCTCCTGTCACATGTCGCACTGCCCAGATATCCCCCCTCCTATCACGCTGCCCAGGTATTCCCCCTCCTTTCACACTGTCCATGTACCCCCCTCCTGTCACAAGTCCACACTGCTTAGGTATCCCCTCCTGTCACCCTGTCATGTACCCCCCTCCTGTCACCCTGTCCATGTACCCCCCTCCTTCCTGTCACCCTGTACCCCCCTCCTGTCACCCTGTCCATGTACCCCCCCTCACCCTGTCCATGTACCCCCCCTCACGTCACACTGTGTCCATGTACCCCTCCCTCCTGCCACACTGTGTCCATGTACCCCTCCTCCTGCCACACTGTGTCCATGTACCCCTTCCTCCTGTCACACTGTGTCCATGTACCCTCCCTCCTGTCACACTGTGTCCATGTACCCCCCCTCTGTCACACTGTGTCCATGTACCACTCCCTCCTGTCACACTGTGTCATGTACCACTCCCTCCTGTCACACTGTGTCCATGTACCACTCCCTCCTGTCACACTGTGTACCATGTACCACTCCCTCCTGTCACACTGTGTCCATGTACCACTCCCTCCTGTCACACTGTGTCCATGTACCCCTCCCTCCTGTCACACTGTGTCCATGTACCACTCCCTCCTGTCACACTGTGTCATGTACCCCTCCCTCCTGTCACACTGTGTCCATGTACCCTCCCTCCTGTCACACTGTGTCCATGTCCCCCCTCCCTCCTGTCCCACTGTGTCCATGTACCCCTCCCTCCCTGTCCCACTGTGTCCATGTACCCCTCCCTCCTGTCCCACTGTGTCCATGTACCCCCTCCCTCCTGTCCCACTGTGTCCATGTACCCCTCCCTCCTGTCACACTGTGTCCATGTACCCCCTCCCTCCTGTCACACTGTGTCCATGTACCCCTCCCTCCTGTCACACTGTGTCCATGTACCCCTCCCTCCTGTCACACTGTGTCCATGTACCCCTCCCCTCCTGTCACACTGTGTCCATGTACCCCTCCCTCCTGTCACACTGTGTCATGTACCCCTCCCTCCTGTCACACTGTGTCCATGTACCCCTCCCTCCTGTCACACTGTGTCCATGTACCCTCCTCTGTCACACTGTGTCCATGTACCCCTCCCTCCTGTCACACTGTGTCCATGTACCCCTCCCTCCTGTTTCACTGTGTCCATGTACCCCTCCATCACACGTCACACTGCCCAGGTATCCCCCCTCCTGCCACACGTCACACTGCCAAGTATCCCCTCCTCCGTCCACACTGCCCAGGTATTCCAACTCCTATCACCCTATCCATGTACCCCCCTCTTGTCACACTGCCCAGAAATCCCCCTCTTGTCACACTGTCCATGTACCCCCTCCTGTCACACTGCCCAGGTATCCCCCCTGTCACATTGCGCAGGTATCCCCCCCCCCCCCTCTGTCACACTGCCCAGGTATCCCCCCCCCCCGTCACACTGCCCAGGTATCCCCCCTCCTGTCACATGTCACACTGCCCAGGTATCCCCCCTGCGTCGGCATTCTAACTCTGGGCACCCGGCTGTCGCTTCACAGCCGGGCACCCACTGCACATGCGTGAGCAGTGGCGCACGCCGTGATTGGCCGCGCAGCATTTGGGACCTGTCACATGTCCCAGATGACTGATGGGAGGGGGCGGAGCTGAGCCCTTCCTGCGCCGAGGGAAGTGATGTCACCAGCCCAGACACTGAAGGAGGTAGACTACGAGGGACCCCCTAGCAACAGGCATTTAGAGGCGAGTTAAAAAAAAACATTTTTTTACAAATGTTTTTTTTTTTTTAGGAATTTTAATGAATATATATATATTTTTTTTTCTGTGGAACACCACTTTAAAACCATTTGTGTAATTAAACAGGTGTTGGCACCAAAGATAATACCAATAGTGAATAAAAAATGTGAGTGCAGCTGCCCCTTTTAAAGTGAAAAGCCACCTTGATAATGGGTATAAGAATAAAAATGGTGAGGTAATCATCTGTGCAAAATATCCAGTCCAAAATGTGTAGGTTCCGCAATTAAAAAATTCCATAAATTAGGACAAGGAAAGTCCTCACAGAATATTCACCGTGATAAAGGAAATAGATGCAGTAGTAAATTAAAGTTTTGACCGTGCGCCACCATCAACCTCGTGTGAGAAATGCAAACTCACCAGAAACCTAAATGACACAAGTCTTGTATCTATTCCACTCCTTTGGTCAGTGGTATATCTGAAGGGAATGGTTCTCAGCTCCAGAGTTGTCTTCTTACATCGATGTACCATAAAAGCTCAGGAGAAGCATATTAAATATCATAGTGCAGTATGTTTATTAAAAGTGTTCCAACAAGTAGATAGCAAATGCACACTTACATTTAGCACTGCTGTAATCAAAACGTTAATTTACTACTGCACCTATTTCCTTTACCACAGTGACTGCAATATTCTGTGCGGACTTTCCTTGTCATAATTTATGGAGTTTTATTGCGAAACCTACACATTTTGAACTGGACAATTTTGCACAGATGATTATTATTTTTGTTATTTGAGTTAGCACCTTACTTTTTTTTTTTATTCTTATATCCAGAATCACTCAGAGCTTCCTACTACACCCCATGTGACATCACATGGAGTGTAAACCTGGGCATTGGAGAGCATTACTGCAGTCTTATCAGCTGAATGAAGCTAATAAGACTGACATAGGTAAATACTAGATAATCGGCACAAGTAAATACTATGGTAGTATTTACTTGTTTTTATGGCAACCCTGCTTCCCTGCTCAGTTATGAGCAGGGAAGCAGGGTTGCCATAGGAACGTTGGATTGAGAAGGAGGCTTGGTTAACAGTACAGGAAGTGCTCAATGTAAGGGTGGAAATACACCCCACTCTGGACTCAGAAAACAATACTTAAGATGGCACTGCCTTACTCCTGAAAACAAGTTTTTTTTTTATAGTTTCTTTAAACAGTAAGTAATATGCGATTTGCAGTGACTATAGTTTGATAATTACTTATTATAATGGAGTAAATGAAAAGAAGCATCAGAGTGGAAGAGTTTACTTCCTCTTTAACTGTGAGACCTTATATAGACAGGTCTGTTCCTTTTTAAATCATATCGAATCAACTGAATTTAAGACAGGTGGACTCCAATCAAGTTGTAGCAACATTGAGGATGATAAGTTGAAACAGGATGCACCTGAGCTAAATTTTGAGTGTCATGGCAAAGGCTGTGAATAAATATGTACATGGCATTTTTTCATTTTTAATAAAGTTTCAAAGATTTCAAACAAATTTCTTTCACGTTGTCATTATGGAGTATTGTTTGTAGAACTTTTAATAAGGCTGTAACATAACAAAATGTGGAAAAAGTAAAGCACTGTGAATACTTTCCAGATGCACTGTACTCACAAATAAACTCACCTGCCTGCTTGCAGTGTTCTGTAGCTCGTACTGCTCTTCTTGATAAGGCATCACATCGTGGTCAACATTTAAATAAAATATAAAACATCAAAATAAAAGTTACAGACAGTATGTGTTAATGTTCTCTCCAGATTTTATGATTGTGTGTCCCCACCAATAGGTTTCATTACCTGCCAATCCTGTCAGCAGATTTTCCCCCCACTCCATGTAACAGACCAAGCTGTCCAGGAAAAGTGGCAGTTAGGGGGTTGAGACCTGGCATAATACGCTGACAGGGGTGCTTACAATAATCAGATTTTATTTATTTATGTGGCCTAAAACTCTTTCCAAAAACACACCACTACTGTACAAAAAGATGGTATCGGGCTTTAATTTGCCTTTTACTTTTAAATGTTTCTAAACCCAGAAACTTAGGTCCTTTTCACGCGATCGGTTCAGGTCTGTTTTTCAGGTGGACCCGATCGGACCCTCCATTCACCGCTATAAAGGGGTGGATTTAATTTGACTTTATCTACCTCCAATCCGCAAAAAAAAAAAAAAACACAACACACAGTGGTGCATCAAAATGAAAATTCCGTTGCCAAAACTGAAACTTCAGGATGCACTTGGCCGAACGGGCCGAACTTGGCCGAACGGGAATTGACAGTTTTAAAAAATATATATATATATATATATTTTTATAAATAATTGTATTATATTCAACTCATTTATTTGATCATTAATGTATTGTCAGCACCTTTTTGAAGCAGTGTTAAAAATTCTGCTTGCTGTATTTTTGGTGCAAATTTGGCAAACTGCACCAAAAATGTACCCCCCCCCCCCCCCCTTTGAAATGCATTTTTTAAGTCACATGACCTATGAAACACCATAAACAAGGTCAAATCACATGAAAATCGCTGTATAATCATGGGCGTTTTCGGCAGCCATTATTGGCACTACACTGAAAACCCTATTTTCAGGGGCCAAAAATTTCGGTGCATCACTAGTTTATACCTGACCACCTGTAGAGCAAAGCAGGAAGCAGGCTGTCCTTGTCCACTCATAAGATGTGGTGGTTGTTTTCACCAAGCAATCCTGCCAGTTGTGTACTTCCTATCCTAGGGGACGACACTTAAAAGTGCCATCGCTGTAAATCTGAGGGGAAGATCTGTTGATTTTATCATCCAATTATGTGCAAGCTAAAATGCTGTTTTGTTTATTTTCCTTGAATGTCCCCCTCGGATCTACAGTGACTGCACTTTCAGTGTATTTTCAAATGCACTTGTAGTGCAAAGTGGATTTACCTTTAGTAAATAACCCCCTCGTTTTCATGGGCAACTTTCATTTAGCGACAGGATCTCAAACCAGATGCTAAATGATCAACCTCAAGAGTTCATTCTGCAGACATGCATTGTCAGATTAGACATTGTGCATGTTTGTGCCTATGGAGGAAGAAGAGGAAAAAAACTCTGCAAATAGCCCTTGGTGGGAAACCCAATCCAGCCAATCTACTGATGATGAAGTAGGCTTATGCGGCGTACACACGACCTGACTTTCCGGTAGACTAGGTCCGAAGGGATTAGTCGGACAATCCGATTGTGTGTGGGCTAGTCCGATCCTTTTTCAACAAAGATAAAAAATCAGATGGACCTAGAAATAGAACATGTTTCAAACCTATCCAACGGACTAAAATCGGGAAACCTGTCCGTGTGCTGGTCCGACGGACCAAATACGACGCAAGTGAAGCTTGAACTTCCCTGTTTGGTCCCGTTTACGTCATCAGGTTCCAAACGAATGGACTTACTAATGGACTTAGTCCGTTTGTGTGTGGCCAAGTCCGTTTGTTAAGTCCGTCGCAACTCCGCGAAAATCCGTCGGGAAGACCGTCGGACATAGTCTGCCGGAAAGTCTGGTCATGTGTATGCGGCATAACAGACAGATTTGTTCCCCAAAATCTCTGCCTATAAATACTGTAAAAGTGAAAATTTCTTATACATTAGAGATGAATTAACATGTAGTTCTTACATAAACGTACACATTCTGCCTTTACCATAGGTCCCACTGATGCGAGAATATGTTTGGATATACCTAGAAATGTAGAAAGAAAATAGAATCCAATTAGAGTTTAAACACCGTCAGTTATTAGTTGTATGGGTCAGTCCACTCAAAAGTCGTATTTAAGTTATAGGTAGATCATGGTGGGCTGAGTCAAAATTACCAAATCTGCTTTGCCCACCTAAAAGACTGATATATCGGTTTGGAGCAGCTTTCATTTTAATTGGGAACATCATCAATACGTTTTCTTTTGATCTCTTATAAGTATAAATTTTATAAAAGCCCACTTATCCTTGGACTTCACAATAGACAGGGGCGCAGGTTTAAGCTATAAATAAAATTACTACTCAGAATAAGGTATGAAATTAGTAATGATTGGAAATGCTTACCAACGTCTTGATCCAATGTTGCATTAGTTAGATTAACAATGGCATCTGTACTTTCAAGAGTGATGTCACCTAATTTTATTTCCACAGAGGTGTCACCTACAACAACCTCACTCATAATGGAGGTCAACCCAAGGCCTTTGTGCTCACACCTGGAACTCTTCAGAAAAAGACATTGTATTAATAACATAACAATGGTCTCAGCGTCATTTAAAATGAACCATATGTGTTTTCCATAAATTCCTTATGTAATAAAAAAAAAAGCATATACCGTATTTAAAAAACAAATTAAAGAAAAATCAAGCTTTTTAATAAAGGCACATACAACCAATGTAGACACAGCATTAGCAGAAAAAGGGCCCAATGGGAGTCCTTGTGGAATTGTGCACATATACCCAGGTATCTATACAGAAGTTATTATGAGAGATGCCTCCAGATGAATGTTGTGACAGATGCCCCTGAGGATGATGCAGCATCTGTCTTTGCGTCAGAGGCCTGAGGACAAAATCAGCGCTCACAGCGGGATCCACCAACTGTGGTCTAACCAGCCTAGAATGGAACTCCTCACCAACCAGAACTGTAGCGTGCACTGGAACTCGGAGTCATGCCGCGTACACACGACCGGACTTTCCAGTAGAAAAGGTCAGACGGAATCAGTCTGTCAGATATTCTGATCGTGTGTGGGCTTCATCTGACTTTTTTCTTAAAAAATTCAGACGGACCTAGAAATAGAACATGTTTCAAGTCTTTTTGATGGAATCAATTTCTATTGGGAAAACCGTTCGTCTGTATGTTGGTCTGACACTCTCTCCCTTCCCCGCGACACTCTCTCCCTCTCTCCCCCCTCCTGACGCCCTCTCCCCCCTCCCCACATCCTTTCCCTCTCCCCCCAACACTCTTCCTCCCCCCCTCACACTCTCTATCTCTTCCTTTCCTCCCCACACTCACTCTCTCTCCCTCCTCCAACACTCTCCCCCTCCTCCCGACACTCTCTCCCTCTCCTCCCGACACTCTCTCCCTCTCCTCCCCCCCGACACTCTCTCCCTCACCTCCCCCCGACACTCTCTCCCTCTCCTCCCCCTGACACTCTCTCCCCCGACACTCTCTCCCTCGACACTCTCTCTCCCCGATACTTTCTCCCTCTCTCCCCCGACACTCTCTCTCCCTCTCTCCCCCGACACTCTCTCCCCCCGACACTCTCTCTCCCCCCGACACTGTCTCTCCCCCTTCCCCCCCCCCCCCGACACTCTCTCCCTCTCCCCCGACACACTCTCCCTCTCGACATTCTCTTCCTCTCCCCCGACACTCTCTCCCTCTCCCTCTCGACATTCTCTTCCTCTCTCCCTCTCCCCCCCGACACTCTCTCCCCCCCGACACTCTCTCCCTCTCTCTCCCCCGACACTCTGACTCTCTCACACACACACTCTCTCTCTCGCTCTCTTTCCTAACTTCTTCTAGGGTTTCAAAGCCAATAAACAGATCAAGGAAGTGCATGTATTTACAGGCATTTAGAAATTCAGATCGTAGAGGGCAGCAGATCCTTACAACTATAAATATATCTAGCCAAGTGTAGCTAGCCTTAGCAAAAATACAGTAAACATCCTCTATTCCATTCCTCAATCACACCTGAGCGTAGCGTTTTCAGGCAGAAAGTTGCACGATTTTTGCTGCGATTTTAGGGGGTTTTGCCGGGATTTTGTGCAGGTCAAAAGGTCAGCAATGTATTAGGAAGAAAAACGCCCAAATCTGCATAAAAAAAAAAGTTCCAGAACTTGTTTGAGCTTCAGGTGTTTTTGGAGCTTCTGGCTTCAGGCATTTTAGAGTGGAGATGTGAACCAATAATAATAGATTTTTTTCCCCTCCAGCTTTTTGTAGCTTCATGCTTCAAGCTACAAAATGCTCAGGTGTGAATGGGTCCTAATACTTAACTGAACCCAATCCAGCGACGTGCACATGAGAAGTTGCTGTTCTGGCTCTCTGCCTCCTCATTGGCTCAGAGACAGTAGCGGTAGCCGTTGTCAATAATATATATATGCCTTTAGAATCACTTTAAATCAAACCTATACTGACCAAGTGGAATGATTCTGACTAGCAAATCTTACAGCTTAAAGTCTAGTTAAGGGTAAAACGTATATTTTTAGTTTTGGATAGAGCGCAGAGATATCAGAACACCTGACAGTTTTTATTGCTGTCTATGCCCCCCTTAGGGAGATTCACCCTCTTTATTTGTCCTGTTTACCATTATCATTGAAAGTGAAAGCAAAAGAGAATCCAACATTTTGGGTTGTCCCCAATAAAGTAATAGAGGGGAAATCCTCCAATGGGGACACTAATTCTGGTGACCTTAGTTTGCAGGGATTTCCTCTCACTTCCTGTTTGATTATGGGACAGGAAGTGAAGGTAAATCTCTGCAATGGGACACAGATGGTGAAAAAAACAAACAAAAAAAAACTGACCGGAACAGGAGCATTCATGCAAGGAGAATAGGAGCTTCCCTATAATTACTGCCCTTGTCTTACTTATCTTGCTGACTTTGTCGGCCTGCATCCATAGTTAGATGCTGGACCAGGCATATTGCAGTGGAGCATGTTTTATGCTATGTACACAGGATCAGACATTCCGACAACAAAACCATGTTTTTTTTTTCTGTCGGATATTGGCTCAAACTTGTCTTGCATAAACACAGTCACACAAATGTTGTCGGAAATTCCACGTACGGTACGTACAACAAGCCGAGAAAAATTAAGTTCAATAGCCAGTGCGGCTCTTCTGCTTGATCCCGACCATACGTGGACTTTTGTGCGTCAGCATTGTGTACACATGCTCAGAATTTCTGTCTTCTTGACGGAAAATTTGAGAACCTGCTCTCAAACAGTTGTTGTTGGAAATTCAGACAGCAAATGTCCGATGGAGCATATACACGGTCGGAATTTACGACAACAAGCTCACATCGAATATTTGTTGTTGGAAAATCCTATCATGCGTACGGCCCATTGGTTTTGCAGGATTGTCCTAGGCTTTAACCAAAATCCCTGTGTCCCGTGGGTCCAGGACATGTCCCACTGCTGGTTTCTGGAATTTTTGGTCCAGCACCTGACTGCAGATGCTTGCTGGCAACGTTAGCAAGATGGGCGGGGGTGAGGGCAGTAATTGAGTGTGTTATCCCTGCATGCATTTCCTCCTGCAAGTGTGCACAGACATAACTGACCCAGTAAGTCCGCTGGGCTTTGTTATGAAAATCATGAGATGAGAGTTGGGAGATCCGAGGTGGATAATGGAACCTGTGGAATAACAATCAAATGAAAAAGATTCTTTGACACCGTGTCAGAACATCCAGGTCATGGGTGGGGGGCAGAAGGCAGTAGGAGCACATTTTGGATGTGGAGGGAGGAAAGAAGTCATTGGGACTGGATTGAACCATTGAACAGAGAGGAAGTAGATGTGCAGTGAGAGAAATTAAAGTGACTAGAAATAGGGATGCCGAACTGTTCGCCCAGCGGTCGCTTCGCGGCGAATTTTGCATGTTCGTGATTCGGTAGACTATTGCCGCTGTTCGCGGCGGACATATGTGTTTACAGTGTGAAAGAACTTTGACCCATGATAACACATCCATCATGGGGTACAGGACAGCTAATTGAGACATTTCAGCACATGGACAATTGGACATTCCCCCTACATTATAAATAGACCTGATCTGGCGGCCATTTTACATTCTGTCTTATGTCACTATAGGGAGAGGTTGCTGTGTGGAGCAGGGAGAGACTGTAGTGACACAAATCGCTAGCTATTAGGTCCACAAAAGTCCTTTTAAGGACTGGTATGGTATAGGTGTAGTACAGTATATACTGCTGTGCTGGTGATTGAAGCAGCCTGTCTTTTGTCAGTGCAGGGAGGGACAGTCAGTTTAATCACTAGCTATTACTATTAGGTCCACAAAGGTCCTTTTAAGGACTGGTATAAGTGTACAGTATATAGGGTTGTACACATATAAAATACTTTCTTCTAAATATAAAAAGAATATTATACTTGACTGCTGCCCTATTCTGCAGCAGTCTTTTATCAGTGTAGGGACTGAGGTACAATCTGAAAATCACTAGCTACTAGGTCCACAAAGGTCCTTGTAAGGACTGGTATAGGTGTACAATATATAGGGTTGTGGTGCACTGCTGTAGAATACTGCCCTATTCTGCACCAGTCCTTTATCAGTGAAGGGAATGAGGGACAGTCTGCAAATCACTAGCTACTAGGTCCAGAAAGGTCCTTGGAAGGACTGGTATAGGTGTACAATATATAGGGTGCTGCTGCAGGGCTGTGCTGCAGATTACTGCCCTATTCTACAGCAGTCCTTTATCAGTGTAGGGACTGAGGTACAGTCTGCAAATCACTAGCTACCAGGTCCACAAAGGTCTTTGTAAGGACTGGTATAGGTGTACAATATATAGGGTCCTGGTACAGGGCTGTGCTGCAGATTACTGCCCTATTCTGCAGCAGTCCTTTATCAGTGTAGGGACTTAGTTACAGTCTGCAAATCACTAGCTACTACGTCCACAAAGGTCCTTGTAAGGACTGGTATAGGTGTACTATTTGGTGTGCAGTATATAGGTGTGTAATACATGTATAAAATACTTGCACATATAGAAAGCATAGTATAGTGCATTTCCACAGTGCAGCATTGTGACTGCTGACTGGTTCTGCAGCGATACTACAAAGGGTGACAAACGCAATAAAAAAATAAGTATTATAACTGGTGTGATAGACCAGTGGCCCCCAAATAAAACAGATTGAAGCGGGGTGTTATATACCTTCTTCCACATACATACTGCACTTCTCTAGAGACTTTTGTCACAGGGTCATTTAAAAAATGACAGGCAGAGGAAGAGGCAGGCCCTTCCACAGGGGTGGTAGGGGTAGGGCAGGAGCAACAGACTTGAGCCAAAGTGGCAAATCGCAGAAGGTGCGTGCGATTACATCAAAGGACACACCAGACTTTGTTGAGTGGCTCACTCAGCCTTACTCTTCTGCACCCTCCTCATCCTCTCGATCTGCACCCTCTTCTTCACTCTCTGCTATGTGCACCCCAAAGACTCTTGAGTCACAGGAATTATTTTCTGATCCATATCAAGACATTTCCGATGCGCAGCCACTCTTGGCATTGGAGGAGGTAGCAACAACTGCCACTCAGCAGTCTGACAACAGTACCCAGATCAGCCCAAGGAGCAGGTTTGTCCCCGCTGTTGCTGCCTACTCCGAGATCTCTAATTATAGCGGTGGGGAAGGTGACGTCGATGATGATGTGTCTAGTGATGAGGAAGAGGAGGGGAGTTCAGAGGGAGATATGGACCAGCAGATAGGGAGGAGAAGCAGGAAGAACTTAGATTGCACAGGAGGGACAAACCAGAATGCAAATGTATCAGGAGCGAGGCATCAACCATGTACGGTCACATCTGGCGCTCCCAGGACGCCGGCACATGGCTCTGCAGTGTGGGCTTTTTTTAATGTGTCCGCTGCTGACAATAGTGTTGCCATCTACAATCTTTGCAGTCAACGCATAAGTCGTGGTAAGCCCAACACTCACCTAGGGACGACCGCCTTAAGAAGGCACATGAGCTGCCATCACCGAGCCCAGTGGGAGCAACGGAACACACAAAGACACACTCCAGGCTCTCACCGTCCAGCCTCGTCTTCTACTTCTTCTTCTCCTCTCTCCTCACAATTGTCCTCAACTCCACCTTCCATCATGCCAAGCTCACATTTTTCTGGAAAAAGGCAGGCTTCCGTGGGCCAAATGTTCGAGCGTAAAAAAATTATGGTGCCGGATAACCCTCTTGCCCAACGGTTGATGGCTGGCTTGTCAGAACTGATAGCCCGCCAACTACTGCCATATAAACTGGTGGACTCGGAGGCATTTGGAAAATTTGTGGCCATTGGAACACAATAATGGAAGGTCCCAGGAAGGAAGTATTTCTCACAGAAGTGCAACCCAGAGCTATATGGCCATGTTCAGCGGCAAGTGAATGTATCTCTGGCACACAGTGTCGGTGCCAAGATACATCTGACCACAGACACGTGGTCTAACAAACATGGGCAGGGAAGGTATATCACTTTTACTGCCCACTGGGTGAACATTCTGATGACCGTCAAGCATGTAACCCGTGGCACCCGTGTAGATTTGGTTTTACCACCACAGATTGCATGAAGGCCTGGCTCTTCTTCTCCTCCTCCTCCTACTCCATCCTCCTCCCTCTCCTCCTCGGCTGACTCCTCCTTTTCCGCTGCTAGCGTCTCTTCCGCTGCGCCACCCAAGCTCCCCAGAACCTATTCGACATGCCAGGTGAGACGTTGCCACGCCGTGCTGCGTCTGTTGTGCCTGGAAGCCAAGAGCCACACTGGCCCGGCACTCCTTTCAGCTTTGCGTTCACAGGCAGATCAGTGGCTAACACCGCTCAATTTGACAGTTGGTAAAGTGGTGTGTGACAACGGTGCCAATCTGCTTAGCGCATTGAAACAGGGCAAAACTCTGCACATGCCATGCATGGCACACGTCTTAAACTTGGTCGTGCAGTGATTCGTTGTCAAATACCCTGGGGTCCACGACATCTTGCGGCAGGCAAGAAAAATCTCTGCCCATTTCAGAAGATCTTACACGGCCATGGCTCGCCTTGCTGACATTCAGTGGCGACACAATCTGCCGGTCAGATGTCTTATTTGCGATTGCCCGACGCGATAGAACTCAACCTTCTATATGCTTGATAGGCTGCTCCAGCAGAAACGTGCAGTTAACGTCTACCTGTATGAACTCTGCGGCAGAACAGGTTCTGGGGAGCTGGGTTTTTTCACTGCGCCAGTGGCTGCTCCTGCGCAATGCATGCAGACTTCTGCGACCAATTGAGATCACCAAACTGGTCAGTTATGGCGCCATCAGTGAAATGGTACCTTATGCCTTCTTTATGGAGCGTGCATTGCGTTGTGTCATTGATCAAGCCGTGGAGGAGCAGGAGTGGGAAGATGAGGAAGTCGCAATGCTAGATGAATTCCCAGGGGGGGCTACTCTATCTGAGACAAGTCAACAACAGGAGTCTGAAGAGGAGTCAGAGGAGGATGGTGCCAGAGCGGATGAGGAGGAGCAAGAAGAGCATGCTTTAAACCTTTCTGGGGTCCCTGTTGTTGTGCGTGGATGGGGAGAGGAGAACGAGGAGGACGACATTATCCTGGATGATGAGCAGGAGCCTGGCCACCACACCACTTCCAGTTTAGTGCAAATGGGGGCCTTCATGCTCCAGTGTTTTAACAGGGACCCCCGTATAAAAAGCATAAGGGTCAAGGACCTGTACTGGGTGGCAACTTACTTAGACCCCCGGTAAAAACACAAAATGGTGTAAATTTACCACCGTCACAGAGGACTGTCAGGATGGAGCACTTCCAGGCCTTGCTTCGAGAAATGCTGCATGCTGCATGCTGCATTCTGCTTTTGCGTGCGCTGGCAGAGGAGCAATTCCCACTCCCAGAGAAAGAGTTGCGGGTACCAATCCAACAGCGTTTGCTAGAAGAGGGCGGTTTGAAGATGTGTTGGTGACTTCTGATATGAGGTCATTCTTTCAGCTGATGCATCGACAGGTGTCATCCGGATCCAGCATCAGGGAACGCCTAGACCGACAGGTGTCCGACTACATCGGGTTAACGGCCGACGTGGACACTCTGAGAAGTGATGAACCCCTGGACTACTGGGTGGGCAGGCTTGACCTCTGGCCAGAGCTTGCCCAATTTGCAGTGGAACTTTTGGCTTGCCCCTCCTCCAGTGTCCTGTCCGAAAGGACGTTCAGCGCAGCGGGGGGATCGTGACCGATAAGAGCACTCGCCTAGCTCACGACAGTGTTGACTACCTCACATTTCTAAAAATGAATGAGGCATGCATCTCGGAGGAATTCAACACATGTGACCAGTAGACCATGTATATCTCTATAAACAATTTATTTAATGGAGCACACAGACCTTTTTTCTACATTTGGCTCATTTCCTTGTACAAAAAAAGCACACCGTACTATATGCCCGTACCCTCCTGTTTGAAGTGGTTGAGCGGTGTCATATTTTTGGGCCCAGCAGTGAGTTGCTGGTATCAGTGCTGCTGTCAGTGCTCTATATCACGGTGCTGGTGTCAGTGCACTCTATCTCAGTGCTGGTCTCAGTGCTCTCTATCATGGTGCTGGTGTCAGTGCTCTCTATCACGGTGCTGGTGTGGTGTCAGTGCTCTCTATCACAGTGCTGGTGTGGTGTCAGTGCTCTCTATCACAGTGCTGGTGTCAGTGCTCTCTATCACGGTGCTGGTGTCAGTGCTCTCTATCACGGTGCTGTTGTCAGTGCACTCTATAACAGTGATGGTGTCAGTGCTCTCTATCTCGGTGCTGGTGTCAGTGCTCTCTATCACGGTGCTGGTGTGGTGTCAGTGCTCTCTATCACGGTGCTGGTGTCAGTGCTCTCTATCTCAGCGCTGGTGTCAGTGCTCTCTATCACGGTGCTGGTGTCAGTGCTCTCTATCTCGGTGCTTTTGTCAGTGCTCTCACGGTGCTGGTGTGCTCAGTCTCTATCACGGTGCTGGTGTTAGTGCTCAGTCTCTATCGCGGTGCTGGTTTCAGACAGTGAGGGAGATAGCAGCGGAGAAGCCAATCAGCAGGCAGTGCCAGCACCATGGCTGAGAATCAGCACTGGACTGGCACTTCCAGACCACCGCAGTGGAGCCCTGCATAGGTGGGGGTAAGGGCCGGGCAGAGGGGGCACACTGGGACACTGGCACAGGACTGTGCTGCCCTGACTGTGGCACTGATCATCTCCTGCACCCACTTCATAGCCTGGCCTGACCTTGCCTCTCCTCCATGACCTTCATGCGCTCCTGAATTGTCAAAATTCCACAGATAAAAAAAGAATGCTTGTCGTTGTCGATCCCAGATTCACTTAATACTTTTGTTATGTCAGTGTCCATGTGGTGGGACTATGTGTACACAGCTAGTAAGTATTTTTGTGGCTGAAAATATGACCTGGGGGTTTTTAAGGTTCGCCTGCCATTAAAGTCAATGGCGGTTCGCAAACTTTTGGTCATGTTCGTGGTTCGCGTTCACGAAACGTCCCGTCGGAAGTTCGTCTATCACTATTAAGGATGGGCGGCTAGCTTCTTGGCCCATTGCTTAACAAGCTTTTTCTTCCTACGGAACTTAAATTGGCAGATTGTTTTCCAAATTCACTTTTAAAAGTTGGAATTTGTTAGAAAATTAACAAATGAAACTAAATTTTATTGTAAACTAAATTAAATTAAAAAAAAAAAATCAAATTCCGAAACCAAACCAAACAAATTCCATAACTAAACAAAATTAGTAACCACTCACCGAAACTAAACACTTTTTTCGTTCTGCACATGTCTTATATTTTTTTGGCACACTTTGGGCCCCTTAGTACTAATTGAGCATCGTTTAAATGCCACTGCCTACCTGCGTATTGTTGCTGACCATGTCCATCCCTTTATGACTAAAGTGTACCCATCTTCTGATGGCTCCTTCCAGCAGGATAATACACCATGTCACAAAGCTCCCATCATCTCAGTACTGGTTTCTTGAACATGACAATGAGGTCACTGTACTCCAATGGCCTCCACAGTCACCAGATAGAGCAATAGAGTACCTTTGGGATGTGATAGAAGGAGATTCACATCATGGATGTGCAGCCGACAAATCTGCAGGAGCTGCGCGATGCTATCATGTCACTATGGACCAAAATCTCTGAGGAATGTTTCCAACACCTTGTTGAATCTATGCCACGAAGAATTATGGCAGTTCTGAAGGCAAAATGTGGTCCAACCCGGTACTTGCAAGGTATACCTAATAAAGCGGCCAGTGAGTGTATATTCAATGTACAAATAAATAAAAACAGCAAAGGGCCCAACAAGAGTCCTGGTAGAATTGTGCACATATACCTGGGTATATATAGTTATTAAAGTGGAGCTCCACCCAAAATGGGAGGTTCCACTTTAAGGCCTCATTTCCTGTTTGTGAAATGGAGCTTTTGGGAAGAAGGGGGAGCAGGAACCCGATTTTGACAGGTACCCGCTCCTACTTCCCTAGGCGGTAGTTCTTCTTCCCGAAGTCTTCTGGGACACAGGGAGAAAATGGCTGGGGTGAGCACACCGCTTGATCATGGGACAGGTGAGTGGCTGTTTATTAAAAGTCAGCAGCTACAGTTTTTGTAGCTGCTGACTTTTTAAATTTTCATATAAGAGACTGGGGCTCCTCTTTAACAGTGATAACTCCAGATGCCTGTCGAAGCAAAGTCCAGTTTCAGGTGCCCCTGAGGATGACCACGATGCAGCATCTGTCTTTGTGTCAGAGACTTGAAGACAAGATCTGTGGTGATGGGGAGATCCTCCAATCATTGCCCAATCAGCCTGGAACGCAGCTTCTCACCAGCCAAAACTGTGGTGTGGAATTGGAACTCAGAGTCATCTATTTAATCTGCCTCTCCCTAGTAGTGTCTGTTATTCATCTGAACCTCTAACTATCGAGAGTGGCCGCTGGATGCCTAACCTGGCTCCAGCCTATAATGTTTATGATCCCTGAGCTAAAACTAGCTATAGAATCCCAGAGCAGAAGGAACAAGGATAACTAAAATAACAAGAGATGTATATAAGCTCTATTGCAATAAACAGGTTCATCTTCTAATATACAGCAAGATGATCACTACTCAATAACCATGTATAACAGACTTAGTAATCTGGTATAGTGCATGTGAAATAACAACAAGGAGACAGATAGACATATATACACTATATTGGCAAAAGTATTGGGACACCTGCCTTTATATGCACATGAGCTTTAATGGCATCCCAGTCTAAGCCCTTGTACACACGGTCGGAGATTCCGACAACCAAATCCGTCGGATTTTGTCCGAAACTGTTGTATACACACGGTCGGACAAAGTTGTCAGAAAATCTGACGTGATGACGTTATTTCGTTACAACAGGACTATGCTCACACTAGTAGCCAATAGATTTGGTGTAGGAGTTTGATCTGAGCATGCGTGGCACTTTGTCAGATCGGAATTCTCTACACATGATCGGAGTATGTCCGATCAGAGCATTTTGGCGGAAAATATTTCCGGCAAGTTAGAAAAGTTGGTCCGACGGATATTCCGACGGAAACAGTCCGATGCATACCACACACAATCGGAATATCCAACAAAACGCTCTGATCGGACACATTCCGTCAGAATCTCCGACCGTGTGTACAAGGGCTTAGTCTGTAGGGTTCAATATTGAGTTGGCCAACCCTTTGCAGCTATAACATCTTCAACTCTTCTGGGAAGGTTGTCCACAAGGTTTAGAAGTGTGTCTATGGGAATTTTTGACAATTTTTCCAGAAGCGCATTTGTGAGGTCAGCCACTGATGTTGGATGAGAAGGTTCGGTTTGCAGTCTCCAATCTAATTCATAAAGTTGAACATATTAAATCCTGCCGACAATGAGTCCCCACAAAAATTAGGCATGTTCTTGAGCCATGGACTGTAGCACCACGGACTAACTGGAACATAGTTGAACCCCGGCCAAAAACTTCCTTAGTTTTTAATCAGTTTTTAATCAGAAAACATGAACTGGTTCTATTTCATAGGCATGGAGTGTTGTGTATTTACCAACCAATGTACTGTGTGCAGGTGGGGGAGATCCCCATTCACATTCAATTCTGGTGATACTAAGGAAAATTGTACAAAGTGATGAAAGAATATCCCTCTTAAACCATAAATAAAGGCAAAACTGCTTTTTTTTTCTAATTTAGAACAGAATGGAGAGGGATTAGAACCCCCGTCAGTTGTTATTGCAGTCTGTGTCCCCATTAAGGAGATTTCCCCTCTCTTTGTCCCATTTACCATTATCATTGAAAGTAAAAAGAACATCTAAAATTTTGTGTTGTCCCCAAAACAGGAATAGAGGGGAAATTTTCCAATGGGTGCATTCGTTTTGGTGACAACCAGGGATTTAATCACTTCCTATGGCTATGGGGCAGGAAGTAAAGAGAAGGTTCCACAATCTAAAACAAAAAAAAAAACTTTAGTTTTACTTTAACCACTTGCCACCCAGCATCCGTCATTATACTGTGGCAGGTCGGCTCTTTCCCGTGAATCGCTGTACCTGTACATCGGCTCCTTTAAAATCCCTAGCAGGCACAGGCGCCTGCTGCATGGCAGGGGACCCGATGCACGTGGCCAGTGACTGCTATGTCCACCGGCCACCCGCGATCGTGGAAAAGAGGGCCAGAACAGGAATCTGTCAATGTAAACAGGGCGGATCCCCATTCCGACGGGGAGTAGAGAGAGATCTGCTGTTCCTAGTGATTAAGAACACCGATCTCTCTCCTCCTCCAGTCAGCCCAGCCCCCATACAGTTAGAAACACTTTGATCGCCCCTTAGTGTTAACCCCTTCCCTGCCACTGACATTTACACAGTAATCAGTGCATTATTATAGCATTAATCTCTGTATAAATGTCAATAGTCCCAAAAAAGTGTCAAAGGTGTCCGATCTGTCTGCCGCAATGTCGCAGTCCTGCTAAAAATTGCAAATTGCCGCCATTACTAGTAAAAACAAAAAAATATATAATAAAAATGCCAAATCTATCCCCTATTTTGAAGACCCTATAAATTTTGCACAAACCAATCAATATACGCTTGGTGTAATTTTTTATTTTTTTTACCAAAAATATGTAGAAGAATACATACTGGCCTAAATTTATGAAGGAATTAGTTTTTTACATTTTTTTGGAGGGGATAGCGCAAAAAATAAAAACCGCAGAGGTGATCAAATACCACCAAAAGAAAGCTCTATTTGTGGGAAAAATAGGATGTCAAATATTTGGGTACAGTGTCGCATGAGCACACAATTGTCAGTTAAAGCGGCGCAGTGACGTATAGCAGTATTCCTCAACTCTAGTCCTCAAGGCGCACCAACAGGTCATGTTTTCAGGATTTCCACTATTTTGCACAGGTGATTTGATCAGTTTTCACTGCCTTAGTAATTACCACAGCCATTTCATCTGAAGGGAAATCCTGAAAACATGACCTGTTGGTGGCCTTGAGGACTGGAGTTGAGAAACACTGCCATATAGCATTAAATGGCCTGGTGATTAGGGGGAAATGTTCCGGTCTGTACGTGGTTAAGATCACCACAAATGTTACAATCTGACTGTAAAAACTTTGTACAATTTCATTTAGATTTACTAAAACTATGATATGAAGACCTACCTACATTTTCCAATGAATTTGTAGCCAGTCAGTTAGGCCAGCCCTTATACAACATAGCTGTTAGAAGAGCTAAAGGAGATTGTACGGTTATATTATACCGTGCAATGTAAGTTCTTTTGGTGGCAATCAGTGGCGTCGCTAGGGGGTGTCTTTTGGGGCTATAACCCCAAATCTGGGGCCCATAGCCCTGAGTCGCTGTAGGGGTCCCCAAAGGGAGGGGAGATTCTCTGGGAACCCTGATTTAAGGTGGAGGCTCTCTGGGAACCCTGATGCAAGAGGGAGGCTCTCTGGGGATCCTAATGTAAGGGAGGATCACTTGGGACCCTGATGCAAGAGGGAGGCTCTCTGGGGATCCTAATGTAAGGGGGGATCTCTGGGGACCCTGATGTAAGGGGGGGGCTCTCTGGAGATATATATACACACATATGTATATTATATACATGTGCATGCTGGCCCAAGCGTATGACTTTCTTTAATACGTTGCTTTGGGCTCTAGCCCCAGATCTTTTTTAGACCTAGCAATGCCCCTGGTGGCAAGTGAATTTTTTTTTAGATTTCCCATCACGTTCTGTCTCAGTGTGAATGGTCACTTGCACAATGAATGCAGTGAGGACAAAGAGCAATAAAAACCTGGCAGGGATTTGAACCCTTTATCCAAAACGAAACATAAACTCTGACTTTACATATACCTTAAGAACATTCCCATCAAGAAATAATGCAATTTACACAATGTACACCAGATGGCGCCATCTAACTGCTTTATTCCAGTGAAATTCAGCATTGCAGCATGGTGTCATCAATTTCTGTGTGTTTTATAATCAACATTGAAAAACACATTATAGGAAAACTTGCCTTTTAACTGATATTTTTATATAACATTAAATATGAGTTATCTGTTACAAGTTATGCGTTTTTCTATCTCTTAAGTAATATAATGGAAATTACTAAGCACACAGCATGTTAGCAATTTATCTAGGCTGATTATGATGCCAAGCCTAGCGTCACTAATGATCTACTCCTGTCAAAGATAAATATTTTACATTCAAGCTCTCTTCAGATTTTATCTTTTTTCTTTTCTGGATAGTCAAGAATCTGTGAGAATACAGTCATTGTGTCTCGCCTTTTCTCTGAGCTGACCGAAGTCTCACCAAATTACTAGGAAATCAGAAGGGAGCTACACAGGAGAAAATCATGTGACAAGACGCTGCAGTCCTGTAAAAGGCCTTCTGACTCTGGTCATAGGTCAGATTTCTAATCCTTCAAGTAGTTGTGAGCATGTGATGTTATAGACACTTTTTGATACGGTTAGAACTATCCATGTACCATAACTGATTTTGTTTAGCCTCAGAAATTATTCTTACTTCTGATAGTGGGGTGGGGGGTGCCAGAGGCAGGTTATGATTGGAGGGGGGTAAGTTCCAGAGGCAAGTTATGATTGGAAGGGGGTAAGTTCCAGAGGCAGGTTATGATTGGAATGGGGGGTAAGTTCCAGAGGCAAGTTATGATTGGAGGGGGGTAAGTTCCAGAGGCAGGTTATGATTGGAGGGGGGTAAGTTCCAGAGGCAGGTTATGATTGGAAGGGGGTAAGTTCCAGAGGCGGGTTATAATTGGAATGGGGGGTAATTTCCAGAGACAGGTTATGATTGGAGGGGGTTAAGTTCCAGAGGCAGGTTATGATTGGAATGGGGGGTAAGTTCCAGAGGCGGGTTATGATTGGAATGGGGGGTAAGTTCCAGAGGCAGGTTATGATTGGAATCGGGGGTAAGTTCCAGAGGCAGGTTATGATTAGAATGGGGTAAGTTCCAGAGGCAGGTTATGATTGGAAGGTGTGTGTGCCAGAGGCAGGTTATAATTGGAAGGGGTAAATTCCAGAGGCAGGTTATGATTGGAAGGGGGTAAATTCCAGAGGCAGGTTATGATTGGAGGGGGGTAAGTTCCAGAGGCAGGTTATGATTGGAGGGAGGTAAGTTCCAGAGGCAAGTTATGATTGGAAGTGGGTAAGTTCCAGAGGCAGGTTATGATTGGAATGGGGGGTAAGTTCTAGAGGCAAGTTATGATTGGAGGGAGGTAAGTTCCAGAGGCAGGTTATTATTGGAATGGGGGTACGTTCCAGAGGCAGGTTATGATTGGAAGGGGGTAAGTTCCAGAGGCAGGTTATGATTGGGGGGGGGGTAAGTTCCAGAGGCAGGTTATGATTGGAAGGGGGTAAGTTCCAGAGGCAGGTTATGATTGGAATGGGGGTACGTTCCAGAGGCAGGTTATGATTGGAATGGGGGTACGTTCCAGAGGCAGGTTATGATTGGAATGGGGGGTAAGTTCCAGAGGCAGGTTATGATTGGAATGGGGGGTAAGTTCCAGAGGCAGGTTATGATTGGAATGGGGTAAGTTCCAGAGGCAGGTTATGATTGGAAGGTATGTGTGCCAGAGGCAGGTTATAATTGGAAGGGGTAAATTCCAGAGACAAGTTATGATTGGAAGGGGGTAAATTCCAGAGGCAGGTTATGATTGGAAGGGGTTAAGTTCCAGAGGCAGGTTATGATTGGAAGGGGGTAAATTCCAGAGGCAGGTTATGATTGGAAGGGGTCTGTGCCAGAGGCAGGTTATGATTGGAGGGGGTTAAGTTCCAGAGGCAGGTTATGATTGGAGGGGGGTAAGTTCCAGAGGCAGGTTATGATTGGAATGGGGGGTAAGTTCCAGAGGCGGGTTATGATTGGAATGGGGGTAAGTTCCAGAGGTGGGTTATAATTGGAATGGGGGGTAATTTCCAGAGACAGGTTATGATTGGAGGTGGTTAAGTTCCAGAGGCAGGTTATGATTGGAATGGGGGGTAAGTTCCAGAGGCAGGTTATGATTGGAATGGGGGATAAGTTCCAGAGGCAGGTTATGATTAGAATGGGGTAAGTTCCAGAGGCAGGTTATGATTGGAAGGTGTGTGTGCTAGAGGCAGATTATAATTGGAAGGGGTAAATTCCAGAGGCAGGTTATGATTGGAAGGGAGTAATTTCCAGAGGCAGGTTATGATTGGAGGGGGGTAAGTTCCAGAGGCAGGTTATGATTGGAGGGAGGTAAGTTCCAGAGGCAAGTTATGATTGGAAGTGGGTAAGTTCCAGAGGCAGGTTATGATTGGAATGGGGGGTAAGTTCTAGAGGCAAGTTATGATTGGAGGGAGGTAAGTTCCAGAGGCAGGTTATTATTGGAATGGGGGTACGTTCCAGAGGCAGGTTATGATTGGAAGGGGGTAAGTTCCAGAGGCAGGTTATGATTGGAGGGGGAGGTAAGTTCCAGAGGCAGGTTATGATTGGAATGGGGGTACGTTCCAGAGGCAGGTTATGATTGGAGGGGGGGGTAAGTTCCAGAGGCAAGTTATGATTGGAGGGAGGTAAGTTCCAGAGGCAGGTTATTATTGGAATGGGGGTACGTTCCAGAGGCAGGTTATGATTGGAAGGGGGTAAGTTCCAGAGGCAGGTTATGATTGGGGGGGGGGGTAAGTTCCAGAGGCAGGTTATGATTGGAAGGGGGTAAGTTCCAGAGGCAGGTTATGATTGGAATGGGGGTACGTTCCAGAGGCAGGTTATGATTGGAATGGGGGTACGTTCCAGAGGCAGGTTATGATTGGAATGGGGGGTAAGTTTCAGAGGCAGGTTATGATTGGAATGGGGGGTAAGTTCCAGAGGCAGGTTATGATTGGAATGGGGTAAGTTCCAGAGGCAGGTTATGATTGGAAGGTATGTGTGCCAGAGGCAGGTTATAATTGGAAGGGGTAAATTCCAGAGACAAGTTATGATTGGAAGGGGGTAAATTCCAGAGGCAGGTTATGATTGGAAGGGGTTAAGTTCCAGAGGCAGGTTATGATTGGAAGGGGGTAAATTCCAGAGGCAGGTTATGATTGGAAGGGGTCTGTGCCAGAGGCAGGTTATGATTGGAGGGGGTTAAGTTCCATAGGCGGGTTATGATTGGAATGGGGGTAAGTTCCAGAGGTGGGTTATAATTGGAATGGGGGGTAATTTCCAGAGACAGGTTATGATTGGAGGTGGTTAAGTTCCAGAGGCAGGTTATGATTGGAATGGGGGGTAAGTTCCAGAGGCGGGTTATGATTGGAATGGGGGGTAAGTTCCAGAGGCAGGTTATGATTGGAATGGGGGATAAGTTCCAGAGGCAGGTTATGATTAGAATGGGGTAAGTTCCAGAGGCAGGTTATGATTGGAAGGTGTGTGTGCTAGAGGCAGATTATAATTGGAAGGGGTAAATTCCAGAGGCAGGTTATGATTGGAAGGGAGTAATTTCCAGAGGCAGGTTATGATTGGAGGGGGGTAAGTTCCAGAGGCAGGTTATGATTGGAGGGAGGTAAGTTCCAGAGGCAAGTTATGATTGGAAGTGGGTAAGTTCCAGAGGCAGGTTATGATTGGAATGGGGGGTAAGTTCTAGAGGCAAGTTATGATTGGAGGGAGGTAAGTTCCAGAGGCAGGTTATTATTGGAATGGGGGTACGTTCCAGAGGCAGGTTATGATTGGAAGGGGGTAAGTTCCAGAGGCAGGTTATGATTGGAGGGGGGGGTAAGTTCCAGAGGCAGGTTATGATTGGAATGGGGGTACGTTCCAGAGGCAGGTTATGATTGGAGGGGGGGGTAAGTTCCAGAGGCAAGTTATGATTGGAGGGAGGTAAGTTCCAGAGGCAGGTTATTATTGGAATGGGGGTACGTTCCAGAGGCAGGTTATGATTGGAAGGGGGTAAGTTCCAGAGGCAGGTTATGATTGGGGGGGGGGGGTAAGTTCCAGAGGCAGGTTATGATTGGAAGGGGGTAAGTTCCAGAGGCAGGTTATGATTGGAATGGGGGTACGTTCCAGAGGCAGGTTATGATTGGAATGGGGGTACGTTCCAGAGGCAGGTTATGATTGGAATGGGGGGTAAGTTCCAGAGGCAGGTTATGATTGGAATGGGGGGTAAGTTCCAGAGGCAGGTTATGATTGGAATGGGGTAAGTTCCAGAGGCAGGTTATGATTGGAAGGTATGTGTGCCAGAGGCAGGTTATAATTGGAAGGGGTAAATTCCAGAGACAAGTTATGATTGGAAGGGGGTAAATTCCAGAGGCAGGTTATGATTGGAAGGGGTTAAGTTCCAGAGGCAGGTTATGATTGGAAGGGGGTAAATTCCAGAGGCAGGTTATGATTGGAAGGGGTCTGTGCCAGAGGCAGGTTATGATTGGAGGGGGTTAAGTTCCAGAGGCAGGTTATGATTGGAGGGGGGTAAGTTCCAGAGGCAGGTTATGATTGGAATGGGGGGTAAGTTCCAGAGGCGGGTTATGATTGGAATGGGGGTAAGTTCCAGAGGTGGGTTATAATTGGAATGGGGGGTAATTTCCAGAGACAGGTTATGATTGGAGGTGGTTAAGTTCCAGAGGCAGGTTATGATTGGAATGGGGGGTAAGTTCCAGAGGCGGGTTATGATTGGAATGGGGGGTAAGTTCCAGAGGCAGGTTATGATTGGAATGGGGGATAAGTTCCAGAGGCAGGTTATGATTAGAATGGGGTAAGTTCCAGAGGCAGGTTATGATTGGAAGGTGTGTGTGCTAGAGGCAGATTATAATTGGAAGGGGTAAATTCCAGAGGCAGGTTATGATTGGAAGGGAGTAATTTCCAGAGGCAGGTTATGATTGGAGGGGGGTAAGTTCCAGAGGCAGGTTATGATTGGAGGGAGGTAAGTTCCAGAGGCAAGTTATGATTGGAAGTGGGTAAGTTCCAGAGGCAGGTTATGATTGGAATGGGGGGTAAGTTCTAGAGGCAAGTTATGATTGGAGGGAGGTAAGTTCCAGAGGCAGGTTATTATTGGAATGGGGGTACGTTCCAGAGGCAGGTTATGATTGGAAGGGGGTAAGTTCCAGAGGCAGGTTATGATTGGAGGGGGGGGTAAGTTCCAGAGGCAGGTTATGATTGGAATGGGGGTACGTTCCAGAGGTAGGTTATGATTGGAATGGGGGTACGTTCAAGAGGCAGGTTATGATTGGAATGGGGGGTAAGTTCCAGAGGCAGGTTATGATTGGAATGGGGGGTAAGTTCCAGAGGCAGGTTATGATTGGAATGGGGTAAGTTCCAGAGGCAGGCTATGATTGGAAGGTATGTGTGCCAGAGGCAGGTTATAATTGGAAGGGGTAAATTCCAGAGGCAAGTTATGATTGGAAGGGGGTAAATTCCAGAGGCAGGTTATGATTGGAAGGGGTTCTGTGCCAGAGGCAGGTTATGATTGGAAGGGGGTAAGTTCCAGAGACAGGTTATGATTGGAAGGGAATGGGTGCTAGAGGAAGGGTGTGATTGGAAGAGGTTGAGTGACAGAGCTTGGGTAATGTACAGTGGTGGTTAGAAGGGGGTAGGAGGGAAGTTATGATTGGAAGGGGGTGAGTGCCAGAGGAGGGAAGTTATGATTGGAAGGGGGGTGAGTGTCAGAGGCAGGCTATAATTGGAAGGGGGGCTCTCCGTCTTCATTGGCTGCAACAACAGCAGGAGCCATTGTCAATCACATCCAGTGAGCCAATGAGGGAGTGGGGCCGAGCCATGGCTCTGTGTATGAATGGACACGCAGATCATCAGTTCGGGTGTTGCCATTGCAAGCGTCTTGCTGTGGGGACACTCGGCAGCAGAGAGGGGCCAGGTGCGCTAGTGGGGAACCAAGAAGAGGAGGATCGGACCTCTCTGTGCAAAAACCACTGAGCAGAGCAGGTAAGCATAACATGTTTGTTATTATTAAGAAGAAAAAACACAAGCCTTTAATATCACTTTAAGCCGCAAAGGCATTGGCTGTACACATGCCACGGCTGTAATGCTTTGCTTCACAGCTGCTGCAAAAACTAGCCACAGTCACATTCTCAAGCAGCTACCACTGAATAGTACCACCACATTCAGAGGGAAAGCCAAGTGTAAGCCCTTAGGAAACTTTATTGTAATATGTTGATTGTCATATCAGTACTCCCCACTAGGTGTCACCACAGGGTAAGCGATTCTATATGTTGGAATGGGGCTGTGTGTTGTGTGTCTATATAGATGTGCGAGGTTAAGGCGGCGTACACACGCGGGGACTGTTTGCCGAAACTAAGTTCGTCAAACAGTCCGCTCAAACTTTTGAATGAACGAACACGCCCACACACGGCACTTTTTGAGCGGACAAATACGGCAAACTTTGTTCGTCGTACTAAGTCCGCGCAACGTTTGAAATGAGCGGACTCGCCCACACACGAGGCAACAGTCCGCTCATTTCGAGCGCGTGTCAAGGTAGGCGGGGCCCGCGACGGAGACGTCGCGGGCTCCGCCGCCTGGAATGGACTTAAAGGGAACCCCAACGTCGAAAAAAAATCTGCATGGGGGTTCCCCCAAAGTCCACAACAGACCCTTGTCCGAGCACGCTACCCGGCCGGCCAGGAAAGGGGGGCGAGCGAGCGAACGCGCCCCCCCTCCTGAGCCGTACCAGGCCGCGTGCCCTCAACATGGGGGGGTGCCTTGGGGAAGGGGGGGCCGCGCGGCCCCCCCACCCCAAAGCACCTTGTCCCCATGTTGATGAGGACAAGGGCCTCTTCCCGACAACCCTGGCCGTTGGTTGTCGGGGTCTGCGGGCGGGGGGCTTATCGGAATCCGGGAGCCCCCTTTAATAAGGGGGCCCCCGGATACCGGCCCCCCACCCTATGTGAATGAGTATGGGGTACAATGTACCCCTACCCATTCACCTGTAAAATAAAAGTACCAAAAAAAAAACACAACACACGAGATAAAATATTTTATTGCACAGCTCCGGGGGTCTTGTCCCCCTCTTCGGTTCTTCTGCCGGGCCACCGCGCCTTCTTATAGCTCTCTCCGGCCGGAATGCCAGAGCCGCGCTGAGCGGCCACTTATATAGTGACAATGGGGCGGTGTCACATGGTATATGTCACATGGGTTGGTCACATGGGTTGATGTCACATGGGGACTATGACATCGTAAGGGGGCGGGGTCACCATGTGACCAACCCATGTGACATATACCATGTGACACCGCCCCATTGTCACTATATAAGTGGCCGCTCAGCGCGGCTCTGGCATTCCGGCCGGAGAGAGCGACGTGTCAACATCTCCTAGAGAAGAACAAGAAGAACAAGAAGAAGAACAAGAACGGAAGGCGGCGGGCGACAGAAGACCGGGCCACCGCCTGCAAAAGAGCTATAAGAAGGCGCGGTGGCCCGGAAGAAGAACCGAAGGCGGCGACAGAAGAACGGAAGGCGGCGACAGAAGACCGGGCCACCGCCTGCAAAAGAGCTATAAGAAGGCGCGGTGGCCCGGCAGAAGAACCGAAGAGGGGGACAAGACCCCCGGAGCTGTGCAATAAAATATTTTATCTCGTGTGTTGTGTTTTTTTTTGGGTACTTTTATTTTACAGGTGAATGGGTAGGGGTACATTGTACCCCATACTCATTCACATAGGGTGGGGGGCCGGTATCCGGGGGCCCCCTTATTAAAGGGGGCTCCCGGATTCCGATAAGCCCCCCGCCCGCAGACCCCGACAACCAACGGCCAGGGTTGTCGGGAAGAGGCCCTTGTCCTCATCAACATGGGGACAAGGTGCTTTGGGGTGGGGGGGCCGCGCGGCCCCCCCTTCCCCAAGGCACCCCCCATGTTGAGGGCACGCGGCCTGGTACGGCTCAGGAGGGGGTGCGCGCTCGCTCGCTTGCCCCCCTTTCCTGGCCGGCCGGGTAGCGTGCTCGGACAAGGGTCTGTTGTGGACTTTGGGGGGAACCCCCACGCCGATTTTTTTCGGCGTTGGGGTTCCCCTTTAAGTCCATACCAGGCGGCGGGGCCCGCGACGTCTCCTTCGCGGGCCCCGCCTACCTGGAGACGCGCTCGAAATGAGCAGACTTTCCTCCGAGCGGGAACAGTTTGCTCATTTCGAAAGTTGCCTACACACGGGCGGACTGTTCGCTCAAACCAAGTTTCAGCGGACAGTTTTTCGGAATTTCCAAAAAACTTTGTTCGTCAAACTGTCCGCTGAAACTGTCCGCTCAAAGCCCACACACAAGCGGACTGTCCGCTGAAACACTGTTCAGCGGACAAAGCTGAGCGAACAGTCCCCGCGTGTGTACGCGGCCTAACAGCAAATATCCCATTACTTTGCCCAGAGTTACAGACCAACAAGCACACTCCAGCCAGCAATCCTTAATTACACTTCAATCAGTGGCGTTCTTCCCTCGCAACAGCTGGCAGGCTTACATGGAGGAAAGAAAGGTGTGAAAAAAAAAAAAAAACGATACAAAGAAAGAGCGAGGTTCTCCAAGGAGGATCTCACATCATCAGGAAAGTTCCAAAGAAGCAGAAACAAAAATGAAGGTTTGACTGCAGCCAAGAGTGTTTTTCTTTCGTTTCTTAGCTCCGTGCCCATTTTCTGCACGGCGTTCAAAACGCACTGTCTTTGCTATCTTCTGCAGGTGACAATACATTGTTAACGGTAGACATGGGCACTGCCAAAAAATGTGTTAGTTTTCATTTCATTCATTTTTTTGTTTTGTTTTGTTTTTTGTTTTTCGGGTCATTCGTTATGATTGCAATTTGTAAATTTGAAAATCCGAAAATAAGAAAAAAAATCCAAAAATTCAAAAGAAGGAAAATCTGAAAATTTTAAATAACTAACTAACTAATAGTACCCTGTTTCCCTAAAAATAAGACCTAGTGTGATTGTCGGTGATGGCTGCAATATAAGCCCTACCTCCCAAATAAGCCCTACCCTGTTTCCCCCCGAAAATAAGCCCTACCCTGAAAATAAGACCTACAAGGACTTTAACTAGGGCTTATTTGGGGGGTAGGGCTTATATTGCAGCCATTACCGACAATCACGCTAGGTCTTATTTTCAGGGAAACAGGGTAACTAACTAAATTCGAAAATCCAAAAACCTGAAAATTTGAAACTCTAAAATAATAACGAACTATTAAATTATGGATATTGGAATTTCCTTTGAAATTTGGCTTAGTGAACGTAACGAATACGAATTTATCCGAAGTTATGAATTATCCAAAATAACGAATGCCGTATCTAAACAAATGGAATGGAACAAATTAATAATAATGAAAAGTTTTTATTAATATTATTATATGTTCCATAGTTACATAGTTAGTAAGGTTGAATAAAGACACCAGTCCAACCTGAGTGAGTGTCTACAATTGTCCCTATCCCTGTACATTGCACACTCACATCAGTCCCTACCCTCAAGGAGCCCACAATCCAAGGTCCTAATTCATATACTAGGGCCAATTTGGGACAGAAACCAATTAACCTACCTGCATGTCTTTAGAGTGTGGGAGGAAAACGGAGTACCTGGAGGAAACCCACACAGGCACAGGGAGAACATGCAAAATCCAGGCAGGTAGTGTCATGGTTGGGATTCAAACCAGCGACCCTTTTTACTGCTAGGTGAGAGTGCTAACCACTACACCACTGTGTCCCCCGTTTATATATGGCATTCGTTATTTCGGATAATTTGTAAGTCCGGATAAATTCATGTTTGTTCACTAACAGCCAAATTTAAAAGGATATTCCAATACCTATAATTTAATAGTTATTATTTCAGATTTTCAAATTTTCGGGTTTTCGGATTTTCAAATTTCGAATTTTCAAATTCATGAATTTAGAATTTTCAAATTTACGAATATTCAGAAAAAATCCATAAATGTTTTTTTTTCATTAATTCAGATGTTTCCGAATTAACAAATTTGCCGAAATTTGTTAAAAAACTAATTCAGAACTAAACAAATTGTACATGTCTAGTTAACAGCACCCCAAACGCAGATTGCAAATAGAGTGCGTTTGCGGGCACCGGATCGCATAATACTGCAGTACCATGTGATTTGGTGCAGCGCAATAGTAATGCATGCACCACTTTTTACGGTCTCTGGTACAATTTTAGCCCATTAAATTTTAGTGTAAACCAGCCCTTAAGCACTTCCGCGCCGAAAGGTTTTACCCCCTTCATGACCAGGCCATTTTTTGCTATTTAGCACTGCGCTAATTTAACTGATAATTGTGAGGTCATGTGGCGCTATACCCACACAAAATTTATATAATTTTTTTCACACAAATAGAGCTTTCTTTTGATCATCATCACTGTTTTTTTTATTTTTTGAGATATAAATTAAAAAATACCGAACATTTTGAAAAAAATTCATTTCACTTTCTATTATAAAACATCCAATAAAAAGATAACATAATAATAATAATAAAAAAACAAAATCTTATAGTTTGACCAAAATGTATTTGCTACATGTCTTTTTATAAAAAAAATTCCAATAAGTGTATATTGATTGGTTTCCATTAAAGTTATAGCATCTATGGGATGCTAATAGTGTTAAACAAAAACGTATAAAGGGACTGTGATAATGCGTCTGGAAACCTGACCTGACCTGAAACCGGACTGACTGTCACGTACCTGATGGAGATCGAGCTCTAGAGAGGGCTTCTCTTGCACCTCCTGTCCAACGCCCCTGGTGGAGATGACAGGGAGTGAAGGACACAGAGTGGCATGAGGGCCAATGTAGCAGGTGGCACTGGCTGGGCCTTTGCAGGAAACCAATGGCTGCAGATCACTGGATAGGCACAGAGAGCAGGAACTCCGTGTTGCTGGATTAGCTGGCAGAAGCGTGGTCGGAACATAAGCCGAGGGGTCTTCAACAGCCGAGCAGAGCAGGTACCATAACGTGAGGCAGAAGCAAAGACAGGATACAGGCCGGCTTCAGTACACAGTCGGGCTGCGAGGTACAGGAGCATGAAGCAGGAGCAGGGTCAAGCACAAGGGGGGGTCACAGGAAGGCAGGCGGAAGTCCAAGGGAAGGTTCAGGTGTAAGCCGGGTCAAACACAGGAAAACTGGAACAGATCAAACAGAGGGTAAACAGGAACAAGCTGAAAGACCACTCAGCAATGTGTGTGTGTTTAAATAGACCGGCTGGCGCCAGTACGTGTATGTATGCGCGCGCGTGTGGCTGCTTGCGTCTGTGCACGCCAGCACATACTATTTCTGGGGCTCACACTAGTGTGCCCATGCCTGTACGCCAATGCATGTCTATCAACCGGACTTCTCTTACACTAACTGCCACTGACATCACCAGGAGAAAATGATTATTGATAATACTATACACTGTCACTGTACTAATTGTATCTTGCTTTCTGCACTGGTGCGGAGTAGGATGAAAATGATAGCACATTGATGCATCACGATGCAGCCCTTCACGATTCGGCATTGATGCGGTATCCAGCATAATCAATTGTGGATGACGTCATTGCGGCTCCTCCCCCCAACCCCCCCAGAGCAGTGTCTTTGCTGGAATGACAAGCTGCGAAACAGGAATCAGCTGGCTGCGCCTGGTGCCGTTATCCCCCCCATTGTATTAGGGTTGCCACCTTTTCTTCAAGTCAAACCTGAACACTCCGAAATCGCACATCAATTTTTTTCATAGTATGCATAGATAAACAATGCATAGATGTTGCTATAAAATAACATTTCTAATCATATGAAGTTTATCACAAGAGTCCCCCTTTACATCAGAGTCCACAGAGCACCCCTTTTACATCTGAGTCTGCAGAGCCCTCCTTTTACATCTGAATCTGCAGAGCTCCCCTTTTACATCTGAGTCTGCAGAGCTCCCCTTTTACATCTGAGTCTGCAGAGGTCCCCTTTTACATCTGAATCTGCAGAGCTCACCTTTTACATCTGAATCTGCAGAGCTCCCCTTTTACATCTGAATCTGCAGAGTTCCCCTTTTACATCTGAATCTGCAGAGCTCCCCTTTTATATCTGAATCTGCAGAGCTCCCCTTTACATCTGAACTCGCAGAGCTCCCCTTTACATCTGAATCTGCAGAGCTCCCCTTTACATCTGAATCTGCAGAGCTCTCCTTTTACATCTGAATCTGCAGGGCTCCCTTTTACATCTGAACTCACAGAGTTCCCCTTTTACATCTGAATCTGCGGAGCTCCCCTTTTATATCTGAACTCGCAGAGTTCCCCTTTTACATCTGAATCTGCAGAGCTCCCCTTTACATCTGAACTCGCAGAGCTCCCCTTTACATCTGAACTCGCAGAGCTCTCCTTTTACATCTGAATCTGCAGAGCTCCCCTTTACATCTGAATCTGCAGAGCTCCCCTTTTACATCTGAATCTGCAGAGCTCCCCTTTACATCTGAATCTGCAGAGCTCTCCTTTTACATCTGAATCTGCAGAGCTCCCTTTTACATCTGAACTCACAGAGTTCCCCTTTTACATCTGACTCTGCGGAGCTCCCCTTTTATATCTGAACTCACAGAGTTCCTCTTTTACATCGGAATCTGCAGAGCTCCCCTTTTACATCTGAACTTGCATAGCTCCTCTTTTACATCTGAATCTGCAGAGCTCCCTTTTACATCTGAATCTGCAGAGCTCCCCTTTTACATCTGAATCTGCAGAGCTCCCTTTTACATTTGAACTCACAGAGTTCCCCTTTTACATCTGAATCTGCAGAGTTGCCCTTTTACATCTGAATCTGCAGAACTCCCCCCCTACACTTTTGAATCTGCAGAGCTCCCCTTTTACATCTGAATCTGCAGAGCTCCCCCTTCACATCTGAACTCGCAGAGCTCCCCTTTTACATCTGAATGTGCAGAGCTCCCCCTTCACATCTGAACTCACAGAGTTCCCCCTTTACATCTGAATCTGCAGAGCTCCTCTTTTACATCTAAACTCACAGAGCTTCCCTTTTACATCTAAATCTGCAGAGCTCCCCCTTTACATCTGAACTCACAGAGTTCCCCCTTTACATCTGAATCTGCAGAGCTCCCTTGTTACATCTAAGCTCACAGAGCTTCCCTTTTACATCTGAATGTGCAGAGCTCCCCCTTCACATCTGAACTCACAGAGTTCCCCCTTTACATCTGAATCTGCAGAGCTCCTCTTTTACATTTGAATCTGCAGAGTTCCCCCTTTACATCTGAATCTGCAGAGCTCCTCTTTTACATCTGAACTCACAGAGTTCCCCCTTTACATCTGAATCTGCAGAGCTCCTCTTTTACATCTGAACTCACAGAGTTCCCCTTTTACACCTGAATCTACAGAGCTCCCCCTTTACATCTGAACTTGCAGAGTTCCTTTTCACTGAAAGGGGGGTCTCTGCAGACTCCGTTGTAAAGGAGAACTCTGGGGACTCTAACATAAGGGTTGTTCTGGTGTATGAAGAGGACTCTGATGTAAAGGGAGCACTGTGGTCTCTGGTGTAAAGGGGAGCACTGATGTAATGAGTGCTTTGAGAACCCTGATTTATCTTAGCATACTAACTTAGAGGCAGGAGAGAGAAGGGGGGAGGGGGGAGAGTTAGTCCGATCTGAATAATGTGTCCGGGTCTCAGACAGTCTGAAACCCGGACGCATGATTCCAAACCTGAGCTGTCTGGGTGAATCCTGGACAGGTGGCAACCCTACATTGGATGATGTGGCCTCAGAGTGCTGACCCCACCCACGCTCTCCCCCTCCTCGGGATTTGTAGCTCTGGACAGTGACACCAGTCATCTCCCCGATGGGCGGGCACACAGCCGCTACACACAGATCACTGCAGCTGTCATCACATCCATGGGATGAGGCATAGAGTCAGCTTCAGGAAATGAGCTGCGAGGAGAGGAGGTGGGATGGTAGGAGGGCTCCGAAGGTGAGACACCAGCCTGTCATACTTGATGTATGTGAGGGGTGAGTTTATAGAAGTGACACATCCCCCACCTATCCAGTGTGTACTGTGTGTAGGGGCAAACTGACCATTCAGCCATTCAGGCACTGTTCGAGGGCCCCGGGCCACTAGGGGGCCCCATCAGGGTTGCCAGCCTCAGTAAAATCAAGGACAGTATGTAAAAAGCCGTTTTTTTTTTATATCTGTCTCTGAAATATCCCTTACCGACATCCTTTTGGTCTAAAAATTAGATTATAGCTGCCCCACCTCTGCAGTACCTTCTCAGCCAATAGAAACATATCTGTGTATACTGCGTGTACATGTCTGTGTATACTGCGTGTACAAGTATGTGTATACTGTGTGGCCCCATAATCTCCCATTGCCCGGGGGCCCCATGAGTTGTCAGTCCGCCCCTGACTGTGTGCCAAACAGATTGGGGGCTGAAAGAAAAATGGTTTCACCAGCGCTAAACTGCGGATCATACAATGATGGAGATGAATAGAAAATTGAATTGATGTAAACTGAACTCAGTGCAACTGAACACCAACTGGAAAAAGTGACATTCAAAAAACCTCCTGTGACACCGAAGGCTCTTTTTAATCATTCCTAATACATCTATACATGTAATGGTCATCTAGTTCATCTAGTCCAGTCCCTTCATGGTTTTTATCAAATAACATTTGTTTTTCTTTATTACTGCCACTGATGGATTGACTTCATTCTGGTCTTATCCCATTGGGCACTGAATCACATTGGGGGCTGCACACTCTTTTTCTGTATAATTTCTTCCTGAAATTCCCCAATTATCTCCCCCCTCTGGAAACATCCACTGATCTGCAAGCTGTATATTTCTTGTTGATTGGAATGTCTTTTTTTTTTTTGCAGTGATGTTGACCTGTTTACTATCCACGTTGCTACCAAAAGATTTATTCATTTGTTAAAGTGATACTAAAGAGTATTATTTTTTTCTTTAAAATAAAAAGATATCATACTTACCTGCCATCTCCTGTACTATGTCTGCAGTCTCTGATTATCTCATGTATCATGTCTGCGGTCTCTGACCATCTCTTGTATCATTTCTGCAGCCTCTGATCATGTCTTGTATCATGTCTGCAGTCTCTGATCATCTCCTGTATCATGTCTGCAGTCTATGATCATCTCCTGTATCATGTCTGCAGTCTCTGATCATCTCCTGTATCATTTCTGCGGTCTCTGATCATGTCCTGTATCAGATCTGCAGTCAATGATCATCTCTTGTATCATGTCTGCAGTCTATGACCATCTCCTGTATCATGTCTGCAGTCTCTGTTCACCTCCTGTATCATGTCTGCAGTCTCTGATCATGTCCTGTATCAGATCTGCAGTCTATGACCATCTCTTGTATCATGTCTGCACTCTATGACCATCTCTTGCATCATGTCTGCAGTCTCTGACCATCGCTTGTATCATGGCTGCAGTCTCTGACCATATCTTGTATCATGTCTGCAGTCTCTGATCATGACCTGTATCATGTCTGCGGTCTCTGATCCTGTCCTGTATCATGTCTACAGTTTCTGATCATCTCCTGTATCATGTCTGCAGTCTCTTATCAGGTCCTGTATCAGATCTGCAGTCTCTGACCATCTCTTGCATCATGTCTGCAGTCTATGATTATCTCCTGCATCATGTCTGCAGTCTCTGACCATCTCTTGTATCATGGCTGCAGTCTCTGACCATATCTTGTATCATGTCTGCAGTCTCTGATCATGACCTGTATCATGTCTGCGGTCCCTGATCATGTCCTATATCATGTCTACAGTTTCTGATCATCTCCTGTATCATGTCTGCAGTCTCTTATCAGGTCCTGTATCAGATCTGCAGTCTCTGACCATCTCTTGCATCATGTCTGCAGTCTATGATTATCTCCTGCATCATGTCTGCAGTCTCTGACCATCTTTTGTATCATGTCTGCAGTCTCTGACCATCTCTTGTATCATGTTTGTAGTCTCTGATCATATCTTGTATCACGTCTGTAGTCTCCGACCATCTCCTCATGGGGGGAGCCTGGAGCTCCTCTAAGTTGCTGTCTGTTGTGTTTAGACTTTGCTACATGCAGGGAGTGTTGTCTTTTTTTTTTTAAGAACAGATAAAATGTAAAAAATGTAGTTCTCCTGACTCCTTGAGTTTTTTTGATGAAAATCATGTGCAGTAATTGTGATGCATTGTGGAATCAAATTGAATTGTTGATATGATAATCGTAATTGAAAGGAATCGCGAGGCCAGAGAAGATGCACACCTCTAGTGTGCAATCATGTTGAAACAGGAAGGGGCCATCTTAAAATTGTTCCCACAAAGTTGGGGGCATTAAATTGTCCAAAATGTCTTGGTATGCCGATGCCTTAAGAGTTACCTTCACTGGAACTAAAGGTCCAACCCCAACCCCTGAAACACAACCCCTCACCATAATCCCCCCTCCACCAAATGATATGGACCAGTGCACAAATCAAGGTCCATGACAAGACAGGAATGAGCGAATTTGGGGTGGAGGAACTTGATTGGCCTGCACAGAGTCCTGACCTCAAGCCGATAGAACACCTTTGGGATGAATTAGAATGGAGAATGTGAGTCAGTCCTCCTTGTCCAACATTAGTGCCTGACCTTACAAATGCTCTTCTGGAAGAATGGTCAACCATTCCCATAGACTTCTAAACCTTGTGTACAGTCTTCCCAGTAGAGTTGAAGCTGTTATAGCTGCAAAGAGTTGGCCAGTTTGTGGGAACAGTTTGGGGATGGCCCCTTTCTGTTCCAACATGGCTGCGCATCAGTGCACAAAGCAAGGTCCATAAAGACATGGATGAGCGAGTTTGGGATGGAGGAGCTGTTATAGCTGTAAAGGGTGGGCCAACTCAATATTGAACCCTACAGACCAAGATTGGGATGCCATTAAAGTTCATGTGCATGTAAAGGCAGGTGTCCCAATACTTTTGCTAATATCGTGTATGCGGTCTGCCTGGTTACAAGTACTGCTCTGACTCAAGAACCTAAATTACTAATAAGTGCATCATAGTTACACTATTGCCCCACACACTCCTTTGAAGCTACCATAAATGCTACCTTAAAGTGGTTGTATAGCCTTGGGGGTTTTTACCTTAATGCATTCTATGAATTAGGGTAAAAAACCTTCTGTACTGCATGTGTCCCTCTCCATCCCCCTTATACTTACCTGAGCCTGATCCAGCGCTGTGCATGAGAGCAGCTCTCTTGGCTTGTCCCTACTCACTGCACAAATTGATAGCAGTGGAAGCGATTGGCCACAGCTGCTTTCAATCAAAATCAAACCATGAGTGGGGCGTGGAGCCAAGCCAATGAACAGACACAAGGAGACTCGGGAGTGAGCTCACATGAGTGCCCACATAGGAAGCAGCTTCCTATCAGGGCAGTCGCTAAAGAGGAGGAGCCCAGATCCAAGAAAAGGAGGATTAGGGGATGTTTTGTGCAATACCACACCATACAAAGCAGGTACGTTTAACATATTTGTTATTTAACGGAAAAAAAAAATTAGCCTTTAAAGTGGAGCTCCACCGTAAAAAAAATTATTAAAAGCCAGCAGCTACAAATATTGCAGCTGCTGACTTTTAATAAATGGACACTTACCTGTCCAGGGTGCCCGCGATGTCAGCAGCAGATGAAGAGCAATCGCTCGTCTCTCGGCTGCCCCCACCGCCATCCTCTGTCAGGGAATCAGGAAGTGAAGTGTTGCGGCTTCACTGCCCGGTTCCCTATTGCGCATGCGCGAGTCACGCTGCGCTTCTTCACTGGTCCCCATTGTGTTCTGGGAACTGTGTGTTTTCAAGAATACAAGGGGGAGCGGGCATCTGCGGCTAGCTATGCCCAGAAGTGCCCCTGAAAGGTGCCGGTTGTGGCACCGGAGGAGGGAAGGAATCTGCTGAGCGGAAGTTCCACTTTAGGGTGGAGCTCCGCTTTAATGTTACTTTAAATGCCTGACGTTCCATCCTGCAAGTGGCTAAAGGACTCACACGTCAGACCTTGCAACACCCCCCCCCCCCTTGCCACCTTGGAACTTATGTCTCCAGACTTATTGCTCCACACTGGTCACTAGCAGGTATCCACAGCATTGGGGATCCCTTTTTGCTTCACTGCTTTAACTAATTTCATAATCTCTTCGCAACTTACAATATCAACAACAAAGACTTTTATATTTATCTCCCCATGTGACGTGTCCTCTCTGCAACAACTTACCGCCAAAGGAATCTCCTTTATATATAATTTATTTACCCAGCAAAACTTCTTCAATGGAATATTGGGAGAGGACTTTTCATTTTTCTACACCCACTCCAATATGACATCAAGCACTCCGGAAGCCCTATAGTCTCTCCAAAAATGCCACATGGTAGGTTATGGTATGAACAATTTTTTACAGGTGGTATTTTACCCACACCACTCAAATAAGTGCTGGAGAAATTGTGGGCAGGATGGAACTCTACGTCTTATTTGGTGGGACTGTCCAGCCTTACACACATTTTGGAGTGATAATACTACATTTACCAATTGGCTTATTGGTTTTAATGTTAGGCTGACTCCTCAAATGGCTCTTCTGGGAATGGGACTGGACTCCTGGCCCAATATGTTACACGTTCTAGCTACCCGCATTTTAATAGCCTTGCTATAATCTGCAGCTGGAAAAGCTCTAGTTCACCCTGTTTCCAACAAAATCCTTAACCGATGCAAACGTTGTCCTGGGGCCCCCCATTACTATCCGCCCCTTCCACTGCACCCCAACATACTCCAATTAGGCACCAAGATACTCCAAGTGGCTAAGGCTCGGTTCACACAGGGGCGACTGCGATCCGACTTCAGGTCGCCCCTAGTCGCCTCAGGTCGGACAACATTTAAAAATCAATGTAAGTGAATGAGAGCCGTCTTAATGCACGCTACTGAAGTCGCCTCCGACTTCAAAAGAAGTTCCTGCACTACTTGAATCCAACTTGTAGACGACTTGTACCCATTGATTTCAATGGAGGTCGCCTCCAAGTCGGATCTCTGTCTATACGGAGGCGACTTTGACAGAATTATTAGCTCTGAAGGGGGAACTCCACGCCAAATTTCTGAAAAAAAATTGGCGTGGGTTCCCCCTCCGAGAGCATACCAGGCCCTTAGGTCTGGTATGGATTCCAAGGGGAACCCCCTACGCCGAAAAAACGGCGTGGGGGTCCCCCCCAGATCCACACCAGACCCTTATCCGAGCACGCTACCCGGCCGGCCAGGAAAGGGGGTGGGGACGAGCGGGCGGCCCCCCCTCCTGAGCCGTACCAGGCCGTGTGCCCTCAACATGGGGGGTGCCTTGGGGGAGGGGGGGCGTGCGGCCCCCCACCCCAAAGCACCTTGTCCCCATGTTGATGAGGACAAGGGCCTCTTCCCGACAACCCTGGCCGTTGGTTGTCGGGGTCTGCGGGCGGGGGGCTTATCGAAATCCGGGAGCCCCCTTTAATAAGGGGGCCCCGGATACCGGCCCCCCACCCTATGTGAATGAGTATGGGGTACAATGTTCCCATTCACCTGTGAAAAAAAGTACAAAAAAAACACAACACAGGATTAAAATATTTTATTGCACAGCTCCGGGGGTCTTCCGTCTTCGGGGGTCTTCTCGCCGGACTCCTCCGCTAGCAAAAGAGCTACAAGAAGAAAGGAAGCTTTCTTCCTCGCCACCGGCCTCTTCTTCCGACTCCGGGGTCTTGTCCCCCTCTTCGGTTCTTCTGCCGGGCCACCGCGCCTTCTTATAGCTCTTTTACAGGCGGTGGCCCGGTCTTCTGTCGCCGCCGCCGCCGCCTTCCGTTCTTCTTCTTCTTCTCCAGGAGATGTTGACTCGACGATCTCTCTGGCCGCAGTGCCAGGGACGCGCTGCGCTGCCACTTATATAGGGACAATGGGGCGGTGTCACATGGGTTGATGTCACATGGGTTGGTCACATGGGTTGATGTCACATGGTGACCCCGCCCCTTACGATGTCACAGTCCCGGAGGATGCTGGGACTGTCGCCATGTGACATCAACCCATGTGACCAACCCATGTGACATCAACCCATGTGACACCGCCCCATTGTCCCTATATAAGTGGCAGCGCAGCGCTTCCCTGGCATTGCGGCCGGAGAGATCGTTGAGTCAACATCTCCTGGAGAAGAAGAAGAAGAAGAAGAAGAAGAATGGAAGGCGGCGGCGGCGGCGACAGAAGACCGGGCCACCGCCTGTAAAAGAGCTATAAGAAGGCGCGGTGGCCCGGCAGAAGAACCGACGAGGGGGACAAGACCCCCAAAGTCGGAAGAAGAGGCCGACGGCGAGGAAGAAAGCCGGGCTCCTCCGCTAGCAAAAGAGCTACAAGAAGATAGCGGAGGAGTCCGGCGAGAAGACCCCCGAAGACAGAAGACCCCCGGAGCTGTGCAATAAAATATTTTAACCCTGTGTTGTGTTTTTTTGTACTTTTTTTCACAGGTGAATGGGTAGGGGTACATTGTACCCCATACTCATTCACATAGGGTGGGGGGCCGGTATCCGGGGCCCCCTTATTAAAGGGGGCTCCCGGATAACGATAATCCCCCTGCCCGCAGACCCCGACAACCAATGGCCAGGGTTGTCGGGAAGTGGCCCTTGTCCTCATCAGCATGGGGACAAGGTGCTTTGGGGTGGGGGGGGCGCACGCCAAGGCACCCCCCCATGTTGAGGGCACGCGGTCTGTTACGGCTCAGGAGGGGGGGCGCCCGCTCGTCCCCACCCCCTTTCCTGGCCGGCCGGGTAGCGTGCTCGGATAAGGGTCTGGTGTGGATCTGGGGGGGACCCCCACGCCGTTTTTTCGGCGTAGGGGGTTCCCCTTGGAATCCATACCAGACCTAAGGGCCTGGTATGCTCTCGGAGGGGGAACCCACGCCAATTTTTTTTCAGAAATTTGGCGTGGAGTTCCCCCTTCAGAGCTCATTCTCTGATTGGCCACGACAAAAGTCGCCTGGCCGGGGCGACTTGTAAGTCGCCCCAGGTCGTGTCTAAAAGTCGTGTTCAAGTCGTCTCCAAGTTACCTCACAAAGTCGTACTGAAGTAGTGTCGCCCCTGTGTGAACCGAGCCTTAGAGTTATTTCAGAGATTTATGTACATATTGAGAGGACAATTCAAAATATTTTGTAGAAACCATCCTAGTAATCACATGACCTTCCCCCCCATCCTAATAATGACATGTCCCAACTCAATGAGAGCAGAGGAAGGCTGTGGACTGGAGAGAGGGCAAACAACTGGAAGCTGACTACTGGATTATAGAACTTGGCTGGGGTACTGGGGGACACAAGGTGGATTGGAGCTGGACTCCAGCTCTGGGATTTTGTGGAGAAAATCAAATGTAATAAGACAGCAGAGAACAGAGCTGTGGGCCCCCTGGATCTAGGGGCGGCATCACAGTTGTAACCCCTGAGACCCCTGATGCTACGCCCATGACTATAGCAGGTGGCTGCACGGCGGGGGAAGCCGATGTGCTTGGCCGGCGACCGCGATGTCCGCCTGCCACCCGCAATCGCTCCACAGAGAGCCAGAATGGGGATCTGTCAATGTAAACAAACAGATTCCCCTTCTGATAGGGAAGTACAGAGTGATCGTGTGTTCCTAGTGATTAGGAACAGCGTAATCCCAGTCAGTCCATTCCCCCATAGTTAGAAACACCTCCCAGGGAACACATGTAACCCCTTGATCGCCCCCTAGTGTTAACCCCTTCCCTACACAGTAATCAGTGCATTTTTATAGCACTGATCGCTGTATAAATGTCACTGGTCTCAAAAAAGTGTCAAAAGTGTCCGATCTGTCAGCCGCAATGTCTCAGTGCTGCAAAAAATCACTGATCCCCACCATTACTAGTAAAAAAAAAAAAGAATAATAAAGATGCCATAAATCTATCCCCTATTTTGAAGACGCTATAAATTTTGCACAAGGCAATGACTATGCGCTTATTGTGACTTTTTTTACTAAAAATATGTAGAAGAATACATATTGGCCTAAACTCATGAAGAAAATTATTTTTTTTTGGATATTTTCTATAGAAAAAAGTAAAAAAATGTTCATTTTTTTTCAAAATTTTTGCTTTTTTTGTCTATAGCGCAAAAAATAAAAAACACATGTGATCCCATACCACCAAAAGAAAGCTCTATTTGTGTGGAAAAAGTTTAGGTACATTGTTGCATGACCGTGCAATTGTCAGTTAAAGCGACGCAGTGCCGTATTGCAAAAATGGCCTGGTCATTAAGTAGGAAAATCTTCCGGGGCTGAATTGGTTAATGACCACTGCTTAGTGGAATATATGTTTGCTTAAGCACATCTAACAAATGATACATTTTAGAAGCAGTGAATTCCCTGGCCCAAAGATCCTAGCATCCCTTTAACTTAACTTTTAGCTATATAAGTGCTGACTCCTTGGCACTACTTGATTTGATTTTGCTCTGCTTACCCCATTGCTACTCATGCTGCGTACACACAATCAAATTATCCGGAATCCTCCGGGACTGTGACATCATCAGGTGCAGGGTCACCATGTGACATCACCCGGTGACCCCGCCCCTTGTACCTATATAAGTCGCCTGCCATTGCAGCCAGAGAGAGCATTGTGTCAACATCGCAAGGAAGAAGAAGAAGAGAAGAAGGCGGCGGCGGCTGGGGTGACAGAAGACCGGGCCAACGCTAGTAAAAGAGCTGGAAGAAGAACGCGGAGGCCTGGCAAGAAGAACCGAAGAGCGGGACAAGACCCCGAAGTCGCAAGAAGACCCCCAGAAAGCGGCGACGACGAAGAAGAAAGCCGGGCTCCTCTGCTAGTAAAAGAGCTAGCAAAAGAGCAGAAGATAGCGGAGGAGTCCAGCGAGTAGACCCCCCCAAGACGGAAGAAGACCCCCAGAGCTTTAAAAACTTGTGTTGTGTTTTTTTTTATTTCTATTTACACTTTTTTCACCAGGTGAATGGGTAGGGGTATATCGTACCCCATACTCATTCACATAGGGTGGGGGGCTGGTATCTGGGGGCCCCCTTATCAAGCCCCCTGCCTGCAGACCCCAAAAACCAACGTCCAGGGTTGTCGGGAAGAGGCCCTTGTCCTCATCAACATGGGGACAAGGTGCTTTGGGGAACCCCCCATGTTGAGGGCACGTGGCTTGGTATGGCTCAGTGGTTGGGGCGCTCGCTTGACCCCACCCCCTTTCCTGACTGGCTGGGCTGCATGTTCGGATAAAGGTCTGCTATGGACTTTGGGGAGACCCCCAGGCCATCTTTTTGGCATAGGGTTTCCCCTTTAAATCCATACCAGGTGACGGGGCTAGCGAGGTGTCAATCTCGTTGATGGAGGTGGCGACATTCACTTCCTTCACTAGTTTCGTCTACCTGGAGCCGTGTTCAAAATTAACGGACTTTACTCCATGTGTGGGCAAGTCCGTTCATTTCAAAAGTCCGACGGACTCCCGCCATGGTCCGGCGGATTGTCCGCCAGACCTAGTCTTTTTTTTTTTTATTGTGCAGTTTAAAGTGGAACTTCGGTGTTTTTTTCATCTTTCTATCTATTAAATCTTATGCCCTTGTTGTTTTAACTTTGGATAGTAAAACATATTTTTTCTGCCAGTAAATACCTTATATAGCCCACTTCCTGTTCCTTGTGTGGTCATTAGCATAGGCCAGTGATGGCGGACCTTGGCACCCCAGATATTTTGTAACTAAATTTCCCATGATGCTCATGCACTCTCTCATGCACTCTGCAGTGTGGTTGAGCATCATGTGAAGTGCAGTCCCAAAACATCTGGGGTGCCAAGGTTCTCCATTACTGGCCTAGGCTTATGGAATCATGCACAGCTCTCTCACTCACTCTCATGAGAGTTTGGCAGGAAGAGAGGGGGGATGAGTAATAAGATGGCCAATGAGAGCTTCAGAGCTGGAGTCGTGCCTCTGTGTGTCCGTGTAAATCCAGGAAGTGAACAGGCAGCGGCTTCAGCTGCCCCCAGTTAAAATGGCTGCAGCCAGACTTAATAGAGGGAGATTTCTGCAGCATATTTGGAAAGTACAGAATCACAGTATATATAAAAAAAAATATGCAAAGTGGTTAGAGGGAAGCTTCACAATGGCAAAGAGGATTTTAATACAAAGTATGTGAGCAGATTGCAGTTCCTCTTTCACCACTTAAGGACCGGACATATTTTTCAAACTTGTTGTCTACAAGTTAACCACCTCGCGCCCGCCCTATGGCCGAATGACGGCGTAGAGCAGGCGCGTTCGTCCGGGTGGTCGTCCCTGGACGTCCTGATCTTTACTTCCGCAATGCGCGCCGCCGCGGGCGCGCATCGCGGAAGTTCTGTGTTCGCCGTGTCCCCCGGGGACAGGCAAACACAGATCGCTGTAAACGGCCAATCACAGCACGTATTAGTGCCACGTATTAGTGCCATCTGTCATCAGTGCCACGTATTAGTGCCACGTGTCTTCAGTGCCACGTATTAGTGCCACGTGTCATCAGTGCCACGTATAAGTGCCACGTGTCATCAGTGCCACATATTAGTGCCATCTGTCATCAGTGAAGTTCTGTGTTCGCCGTGTCCCCTGGGGACAGGCAAACACAGATCGCTGTAAACGGCCAATCACATCGGCCGTTTACAGCGTGATCGGCGTGTCCAATGGGAGATGATCTCATATGTAAACATATGAGATCATCTCTCAGCGCCGCTCTCCCTCCTCGCACAGACAGTGTGAGAGGGGAGAGATGAACGGCTGCAGCGGTAGCCGTTCTGCCTGTAGTAAAAATAAAAAAAAAGTAAAAAAATAAAATAAAAAGTGCCATCCTCCCCCAGCAGTGCCATCCGCCCCCAGCAGTGCCATCCGCCCCCATCAGTGCCATCTGCCCCAGTGCCATCCGCCCCAGTGGCATCTGCCCCAGTGCCATCTGCCCCAGTGCCATCCGCCCCAGTAACATCCACCCCAGTGCCATCCACCCCAGTGCTACCTGCCTCCAGTGCCATCCACCCCAGTGCTACCTGCCCCCAGTGCCACCTGTTGTCAGTGCCACCTGTGGTCAGTGCCACCTGTCATCAGTGCCATGTGTCATCAGTGCCACGTGACGTGTCATCAGTGCCACATAGTGCCATCTGTCATCAGTGCCACGTATCAGTGCCATTTGTCATCAGTGCCACCTGTCAGTGTCACGTGCCATCTGTTGTCAGTGTTACGTGTCATCAATGCCACTTATCAGTGCCATCTGTCATCAGTGTCACGCGTCATCGGTGCCATGTATTAGTGCCATCTGTCATCGGTGGCACGTATTAGTGCCACGTATTAGTGCCATCTGTCATCAGTGCCACGTATTAGTGCCATGTGTCTTCAATGCCACGTATTAGTGCCACGTGTCATCAGTGCCACGTATAAGTGCCACGTGTCATCAGTGCCACATATTAGTGCCATCTGTCATCAGTGCCACATATTAGTGCCATCTGTCATCAGTGCCACCTGTCATCAGTGCCACGTATAAGTGTCATCATTGCCACATATCAGTGCCATCTGTCATCAGTGTCACGTGTCATTGTCCTGGTGCTTCAAAAGTGTAATAAATAGTCAACAAGTTAGATGTGTAATTTATGTTCCTAGAACACATGATGGCGCTACCTGCATGTTGGGCCTCTCTATGTGGCCAGGCTGTGAAAAAGTCACACACATGTGGTATTGTAATACTCAGGAGGAGTAGCAGAATTTTTTGGGGGGTGTCATTTGTGGTATACACATGCCACGTGAGAGAAATAACCTATTACAATGACAATTTTGTGGAGAAAAAAAATGAAAAATCTTAATTTTGCAAAGACTTGTGGGAAAAAAATGACAACATCAAAAAGCTCACTATGCCTCTTACTAAATACCTTGGAATGTCTACTTTCCAAAAAGGGGTCATTTGGGGGGTATTTGTACTTTCCTGACTTGTTCGGGTCACAAGAAGCGAGATAGTCCACCAGTACATCAGATGTGATCAATTTTGTGCGATTCGCACCACACCTTGTAGACTCTCTAACTTTCACAAAGACCAAATAATATCCACTAATTTGGGTTATTTTTACCAAAGATATGTAGCAGTATAAATTGTGGCCAAAATTTATGAAGAAAAATTAATAATTTGCATAATTCTGTCACAGAAACAAAGAAATATGCGTTTTTTTTCAAAATTTTCGGTCTTTTTTCATTTATAGCGCAAAAAATAAAAACCCCAGAGGTGATCAAATACCACCAAAAGAAAGCTCTATTTGTGGGAAAAAAAGGACAAAAAATTCATTTGGGTACAGTGTTGCATGACTGAGTAATTGTCATTCAAATTGTGAGAGCACCGAAAGCTGAAAATTGGTCTGGGCAGGAAGTGCCCAGTAAGCAAGTGGTTAAAAACAGTTTTTTTTACTAGAAAATTACTTAGAACCCCTAAACATTATACATTTTTTTCTAACACCCTAGTGAATTAAATTAGCGGTCGTTACAATACTTTCTGTCACACCATATTTGCACAGCGGTCTTACAAGCGCACTTTTTTAGAAAAAATACGCTTTTTTGAATTAAAAAATAAGACAACAGTAAAGTTAGCCCAATTTTTTTTTACATTGTGAAAGATAACTTGTCACGCTTCAAAAATGCGCCCGCTTGTGGATTGGCGACAAACATTTACCCTTAAAAATCTCCATAGGCGACATTTAAAAAATTCTACAGGTTGCATGTTTTGAGTTACAGAGGAGGTCTAGGGCTAGGATTATTGCTCTCGCTCTACTGATCTCGGCGATACCTCATATGTGTGGTTTGAACACCGTTTTCATATGCGGGCGCTACTCACGTATGCGTTCGCTTCTGCGCGCGAGCTTGGCGGGATGGGGCACATTTAAAAAAAATATATATTATTATTTATTTTACATTTTATTCGTTTTTTTTTTTCGTTTTTTACACTGTTCTTTAAAAAAAAAAAAGTGTCACTTTTATTCCTATTACAAGGAATGTAAACATCCCTTTTAACAGAAAAAAGCATGACAGGTCCTCTTAAATATGATATCTGGGGTCATAAAGACCTCAGATTTTATATTTACACTAAAATGCAATAAAAACAAAAAATAATTGTCATTTAAATTTTTACTTTTTTTAAAGAGCTATGGGTGGAAGTGATGTTTTGAAGTCGCTTCCGCCCTGCAATGGTATGGAGACGGTGGGGGCCATCTTCCCCTCACTCGTCTCCATGCCTAGCAGGAAGATTGATCCGATCGCCTCCACCGCTAACGACGGCTCCGGTAAGCGTTGTAGGGCACCAGAGCGTGGCGGGAGGGGAGGGCCCTCTCCCACCGCCGATAAAAGTGATCTTGCGGTGAATCCGCCACAGAGACCACTATTATCGGAAACCGGACCGCCTGCTGAAGAAGAGGATACTGGGGTTATTGCAGCTAGCTGCTGCCATGACAACGATATCCTCCTTCAGGCTGGATTCACACCTATGCATTTTTAGTGCTTTTTGCATTTAGCAGATTTGCACAACAGAACGTGTTCCATAGGAAACCATGGTAAATGGACTGTAGTACAAATCTGCAAAATGCAAAAAGCACTAAAAATGCATAGGTGTGAATCCAGCCTAAAAGTTAGGATGTATATCGGTGTGTGGCGGTCCCTGACGTGGTTAAACAGTAACGAGAACAAACAAAGTTAAATATTCCAATAACAGACAGTATACTAAGTATAATATATTGGTAACTATGCATGTTCTGCAGCACATTCAGTTTTTCAAATACTGAAACGACACAACTCGTAAGTAAAATCATCTACAGGATTGTGTAATATTTGTCAATCTGTTTATTTTTGCCATCTGTCAGAAAAATGTAAATTCCTGAAAATTTTATTTAAAAAAAAAAGTATAACTTTTTTACAGTATCCAATTTCCACAATTTCCAATGGTGCAGCTAGAAAGGAGATGGCTACATCGGCAAGGGGAACGCAAAGGGAGGTGAGATGGACATGCTTCAACTGCCTTTGCATTTCCCCCCCCCCCCACCCCAAAGTCTTATACTCTCTTGCCTTCACTCCTACCAGATCCCCACCAAGATCCACCATGGCAAACTCACCCAGCTGGTCTACACTTCTGTGCATGTGTCCTGCAATTCCTAGAGAGCAGTGATGGAGAACCTTGACACCCCAGATGTTTTGGAACTACATTTCCCATTAAAGTTCACCTACACTGCAGAGTGCATATGCATCATGGGAAATGTAGTTCCAAAACACCTGGGGTGCCAAGGTTCGCCATCACCGCTATAGCGGATCCTTCTATTAGGCCTCCGCATCAGTCCTTAACCACTTTCAGACCGGACTCATTTTGCTGGTAAATGACCAGAGGTCTTTTTACAATTTGGCACTGCGCTGCTTTAACTGGTAATTGCGCGGTCATGCAATGTTGTACCCAAACAAAATTTGCGTCCTTTTCTTCCCACAAATAGAGCTTTCTTTTGATGGTATTTGATTGCCTCTGCGATTTTTATTTTTTGCGATATAAACGTAAAAAGACCGCAAATTTTGAAAAAAAATGATATTTTCTACTTTTTGTTATTAGAAAAATCCAATAAACTCAATTTTAGTCATACATTTAGGCCAAAATGTATTCAGCCACATGTCTTTGGTAAAAAAAAAGTAAATAATTGTATATTTATTGGTTTGCGCAAAAGTTGTCACATCTACAAACTAAGGTACGTTTTCTGGAATTTACGCAGCTTTTAGTTTACGACTGCCTATCTCATTTCTTGAGGTGCTAAAATGGCAGAGCAGTACAAAACCCCCCCAGATGACCCCATTTTGGAAAGTAGACACCCTAAGGAAATTGATAAGTGGCATGTTGAGCCCATTGAATATTTTATTTTTTTGCCTCAAGCGATTGAATAATGACAAAAAAAAATTTTTTTTTTTTTTTACACAAAGTTGTCACTAAATGATATATTGCTCACACATGCTATGGGCATATGTGAAATGACACCCCAAAGTAAATTCTGCTGCTTCTCCTGAGTACGGGGATACCACATATGTGGGACTTTTTGGGAGCCTAGCCGCGTACGGGGCCCTGAAAACCAAGAACCGCCTTCAGGCTTTCTAAGGGCGTAAATTTTTGATTTCACTTCTCACTACCTATTACAGTTTTGAAGGCCATAAAATGCCAAGATGGCACAAAACCCCCACAAATGACCCCATTTTAGAAAGTAGACACCCCAAGCTATTTGCTGAGAGGCATTTTGAGTCCATGGAATATTTTATATTTTGCCACAAGTTGCGGGAATATTACAAACTTTAATTTTTTTTTATTTTTTTTTCACAAAGTTGTCACTAAATGATATATTGCTCACACATGCTATGGGCATATGTGAAATGACACCCCAAAATAAATTCTGCTGCTTCTCCTGAGTACGGGGATACCACATATGTGGGACTTTTTGGGAGCCTAGCCGCGTACGGGGCCCCGAAAACCAAGAACCGCCTTCAGGTTTTCTAAGGGCGTAAATATTTGACTTCACTCCTCACTACCTATTACAGTTTTGAAGGCCATAAAATGCCAAGATGGCACAAAACCCCCACAAATGACCCCATTTTAGAAAGTAGACACCCCAAGCTATTTGCTGAGAGGCATGTTGAGTCCATGGAATATTTTATATTTTGCCACAAGTTGCGGGGAAATTACAAACTTTTTTTTTTTTTTTTTTCACAAAGTTGTCACTAAATGATATATTGCTCACGCATGCCATGGGCATATGTGAAATGACACCCCAAAATAAATTCTGCTGCTTCTCCTGAGTACGGGGATACCACATATGTGGGACTTTTTGGGAGCCTAGCCGCGTACGGGGCCTCGAAATCCAAGCACCGCCTTCAGGCTTTCTAAGGGCGTTACAGTTTTGAAGGCCATAAAATGCCAAGATGGCACAAACCCCCCCCCAAATGACCCCATTTTGGAAAGTAGACACCCCTAAATTTAGGGGTACACTAGTGAGACTAGGTAATAAATGGCGGGTGCCCTGAAACTATAAAAAAATAACTAACCAACCAGCGTCACCTGTAACAGTTATATGGTGATCACTGGTGAAAGGGTTAACTAGGGGGCAATCAGGGGGCTTTATGCGGTAGTATATGGGGGTCCCTGGCGCTATAAAAAGCTGCGGCGAACCTAAATACCTACCTGCCTAACTAGCGTCACCTGTGACACTAATACAGCGATCAGAAAAACTATCGCTTATTAGGCTGGGTTCACACTGGAGCGATGCGGGAACGCCACGAATCCGCGGCGGGTTCCCGCATCGCATGCCTCCCGGCGGCAGTTCACACTGCCCTATGCGAACTGCTGGGAGTGTCAGTGAAATGTTAATGACACCCCCAGATCAGTTCGCATATCGCAGTGCGATCTGCAAACTCGGATCGCATGGTGTGAACACCCATGCGATCCGATTCTGCTGCGGGCCAAAAAAAGGGTCCCGTGCGAATTTGCGTCGGGTGCGGCGGGTGCGGCGGGTGCGGCGGGTGCGACACGAATTCAGCCATACTATCTGTATGGCTGAACTCGAATCGCACAGAGATCGGATGTGATTTGCACTGCAGTGCGGTGCGAATCACATTCGTTCTCATAAACCGCTGCAATGTGAACCCAGCCTTAGTGACACTGGCGACTGGGGGTGATCACGGGGTTAAACCTTTATTGGGGGGGTTAGGGGGGTACATTAGAACTAAAGGGGGCTAACCCTAACTGCCCTAACAGTTATTACAGTCACAAATGACACCAATGCAAAAAAAAAATGACATTGGTGTCACTGTGACTGGGGGGCAGGGGTAATTGGGGGGGTGATCGGGGGGGGGTGTGAGTGTGCCTGGCATGTTCTACTGTGTAGTGTCGTGTTGGTGCAACTCACCGATCCTCTCTCCTCGGTGTCGGAACGAAAAATACCGACACGGAGTAGAGAATACATTACTTCCTCTCCTGTGTTTACATTACAGGAGAGGAAGTGATGTCACGGAGCATTTTCATTCGTCGGGAGCGATCGCGAGGGGGTGGCCATGAATGAATGGCCGTCCCCTCGTCTGGGATCGCTCCCCGAACGAATACCGACCGCCGCAGGCACCGGTCGGGGGCCCGATCGGGCCCCCGACCGGCGGGCAGGCAAGGACGTACATGTAAGCCCTTATGCCTGCCCGTGCCATTCTGTCGACGTACATCGTCGTGCGGCGGTCGGGAAGTGGTTAAAGTGGTTTCAAAGGCTCAAGGTTTGCATTCTATACATGAACGTAAAAAGCCTTCTGTGTGCAGGAGCTCCCCAGACCCCCCATTACTTACCTGAACCCCCTCTTGACCCAGTGATGTGCACATCAGCCTTGGCTCTCCCAGGTCTCTCCCTCCTCATTGGCTGAGACAGCACTAATTTTTGCCCATGCTACTCTCAATTACAGTGAGCCAATGAATAAAGAATGAGGGGCACTAGGCAGAAGGTAGTCCATGTATTGTGTTCTAACCTCACGGGCGCTTTGGGGGGGCAAGCCAGGATGAGCATGTTCAAGGCCCGTGAGGTTATCTTCATTTTCCAGCAAGTCTGCTTCTTGTTGGCCAACTGAGACCGCATAGTTCACAGAAACTTTTTTCATAAAATTGTGCAGAACACAGCACGCCAGCACTATGTGATTCAGTTTGTATTCCGCCATGTGAGTAGGCGTAAGAAAAAGGCGGAACCGGCTGGCCAGTATACCAAAAGTGTTCTCCACCACTCTTCGGGCTCTGGACAGGCGGAAATTAAAAATCCTCTGGTCTGGGGTGAGAGTCCTCATGGGGAAAGGCCGCATCAGATGGTTCGACAGGGCAAACGCCTCCTCCCCGACAAAGATGAACGGGAGTCATTCCTGATTCTCCTCTGGTGGTCGCAAGCCCAGACTGCCACTCTGGAGATGCCAGTGGAACTTCGTCCGTGAGAAAACTCCACCATTCGACATCCGTCCATTTTGCCCCACGTCCACATACAAAAAGTCATATGTCGCAGACACCACCGCCAACATCACGATACTATGAAACCCCTTATAATTCTAATAGTATGACCCCGAGTTGGGTGGTGGGACGATGCAGATGTGCTTCCCATCTATTGCTCCTCCACAATTGGGAAAGTCCCAATGACTGGCAAAGTGGGAGGCCACAGTCTGCCATTTCTGTGGCGTTGAAGGCACTGTGGAGTGAAACAAGAACAAAAATTAGTAATTTGACAAATCAACATTGCAAGCAGATTAGACACCAACATTTTTGGTCAAAATTAGGCAAACAATTTGGGAACTGAGTATTTAAAGCCTAAAGTCTAATGTCCCCTTATGAAAGTCATCACCCCCCCATCCCTCCCCCACCCCCCATATCCCCCATCTGATGGGCCCTTGCTAAAAAATGAGGGGGGGAGGTGTTTAGGACAGGTAACCCTCTCCACTTGATTGAGAGCTGAATGGCTAAATAATGTGTGATACTTTGGGAAGCCCCTCCTTAGTTACACTATTGGCAGCCCACCGGACCGGTAAGAAGTGCCATAATAACAAAAAGAAACCAAAATGGAAGCACTTTTCGACATTCTGCTATTACATATCCAGATAATTAATAGGTTAAAAAATAAAATAATAGCATTTGAAAGTATTGAGGCAGGCCCTTGCACTACATGCTTAGGTGAATTCATCCATAAATGTGAGCATCAAAAAGGTAGGTATAGTGTGTATTGGGTTTGGTAAAGTCAGCAGATAGAGGATTGCTATTAGCTGAGCTAGCAGTTGGGGGGAGGGGGGTTCCTAATGAGTTTGGCACAACCCCCCAAAAAAAAAAAAATGTCACTCTGCATGAATTGAAGCACACACATAACATTTGTAGACATTTTAGGGGGTGTTTAGGCGAAAGCAATACTATGGAGCTGACAAAAGACATTGGTAAGTGACTAGACTATAGTTTTATGGGCCAAGAAGAGCATGGTGGGGAAGTTAGTGAGGCAAATATGCCTGAGGACAAAGGGGCAGAGCATATGAATTAGAGCATATTGCAATGATGCTAATTAGGGAATGAGGAAAGAAATGCAAGACATTAGCGAGCATGAAATACATAGAATGTGATGTTAAAGCATAAAACTTACCTTCATATAGTCCTTCTGCAGGACCTGAATGATGGTAGAACAGGTCTCTGGAATAATGATCCCCAGAGCCTGGGGGGAGATGCCTGTAGAGAACTTGAGGTCCTGAAGGCTTCTCCCAGTCGCCAAGTAGCGCAACGTGGCGATGAGCCTCTGCTCCGGAGTGATGGCTTGCCGCATGCAGGTATCCTGCCTGGTGATATAAGGGGTCAGGAAAGCCAGCAGACTGTGAAAAACAGGGTCCGTCATCCGGAGATGATTCCTGAAATCATCAGGATTATTCTCCCGGATCTCACGGAGCCCCTGCACAGCACAAACTCTACGACGACTACGTAGACGAAACATGGTTTGAAATGGGTCGGCTCGTCAGAACTTACACCAGAAAGCACCGATAAACAGCAAGGCCTGAAAGAACGGACCTGAATAGCAGAAGCAAGCAGACAATAAAAAATGCCTTTCAAAGCGTACTATACCAAGATATAGTCCACAATGATCAACAAATACTTACTGACTGCACACACTGATTATCAGATGCGCAAATCAGCACAAACCGAAGAGCAGTAGCCATCTGAATCACAAATCTGAAAAGCGCAAATCGTCTCTCACCAAACTTCTACTAACACGCGATAGACACGAGATCAGCAGAAGGAGCCCAAAGGGTGCCGGACGTGGTGCTGAACTTCCCTTTTCTAGTCCCGCCGTACACGGCTTACGTCGCCGCGTTCTTGGCAACCGCAAAATCAGACAACTGGGTCCGACCGTGTGTATGCAACAGTTTCGGACACAATCCGTCTGACAAAATCTGTCGGACAAAATCTGACGGATTTGGTGGGCAGAACGTCCGACCGTGTGTACAGGGGCTAACAGTAAAGAACCCCCCTCATTATTGATAAACTGCTTCTCGTCCAACTTTATTGAGTCTTATGTATGTAACCCAGATAGCAAGCAATTGAGCTGCAGGTTTGAAAATGACCTGCTAAGCTATTGCTAGACTTTCCAGGTTTCACAGGTTTGTTGCACAATTGCAGCAAGTGCACATTGCATGATTCCAGATCAACTTTCTTTGCAAACATTCTGAAAGTCTGCTGCAAGTTCTGGTTCAATTATGTTGTGCAGTAGTCATCCCACCACAGGGGTCACTGTGGCTGAATTTTCATGCTGTAGACTTGCAGAGCTCTTGCTGTAGCCTCACCACTGCAACTTTGCTCTTGCTAGAGACTTGCCATGCAAATTTGTTATAAATTGGAGAAGTGTCAACTAGAACTTGTGCTTCAGGTGCTCTGCAAGTGTACAACTTACCAGTGAAAATGTGCAGCAAGTTAACAGACTTAAGCCGCGAACACACGATCAAACAATCCGGAGGAAAAGTCTGGCAGACTCAAGTCTGCCGGACAATCCGCCCGTGTGTGGGCTCCGGCGGACCATACGGCCCTGTGTGTGAACCGGGTAGCGTGCTCGGATAAGGGTCTTATATGGACCTAGGAGGGGACCCCCACGCCGTTTTTTCGGCGTAGGGATTCCCCTTTAACTCCATACCAGGTGACGGGGCCAGCGTCACTTCCTTCGCTGGTCCCAGCTACCTGGAGCCGTGCTCAAAATTAACGGACTTTCCTCCGTGTGTGTGGGCGAGTCCGTTCATTTCAAAAGTACGGCGGATAGTCCGGCGGTACAGCGGATAGTCCGGCGGACTAAGTCCGCCGGCCCCAGTCCACCGCAAAAGTACCGTGTTTTGTTTGGAAAGTCCGGCGGTTTGTCCACCAGACTAAGTCCGCCGGATAGTCTGATACGTGTGTACGCGGCATTACAATTCAAAACTGCCACAAATTTGTGGCAAGTTATCCTTGCTATCCGGAAAAATATTAAGTATGACTTTCTTTAATGGGTACCCAACACTCAAAGTTATAAAAAAGAATAATTGTTTGAGCTCCCTTGATAGTCTTCCATTTCTGTCTTGGCACTTTTAAAGTCTCGCCTACATGCAAGGGATTGAGTTAGGCAGAGGTCTCCAAACTGCAGCCCGGAGGCCAGGTGCGGCCCATTGCTTGTCTTTATCTGGCCCTTGGGGAGAACTATTGCATCCACTGACACCAACAATGGGGCATAATTCCTGTTGGTGACACCAACAATGAGGCACTATTACTCCCACTGACACTATCCAAAGGGTGCAATTTCTCCCACTGACACTAATAGGGCACAATTCCTTCCATTGTCACCAACGATAGGGCACAATTCCTTCCATTGTCACCAACGATAGGGCACAATTCCTTCCGTTGACAAAAATGATGGGGCATAATTCCTTTCAATGATACCAATGGCGGGCCGCTATTCCTACCACTGACACCAACAATGGGGCACTTTTCCTCCCATTGATACCAACAATGAGGCACAATCCCTTCCATTGACACCAATGATGAGGCATTACTCCTCCAACTGACACCAAAGATGGGGCATTGTTCACTCCCACAGGAAGACAGGACATTTTCTACTCTCACTGGCCCTAGTTCTGCCCCCCTAAAGTCTGAAACTAATCTAAACTGGCCATTTAGAAAGTTTGGAGACCCCTGGAGTAAAGTATCTGTTAATATATTAATTAAGCCTTTTGTGGACATTTTAATCCAAGTTATGTTGAACAGATAAATATCAGGGTGATATAAGGAAAAAAGAGTGATGAAAGGTACACATTTATTTTATCATTCCCATAGTCATGTCCTTCCTCTGGATCAACTGTGGGTATAGGATTGTGTACATAAGATTGGATTTTTTTTGTTTTTTTAATTGAACTAGATGGACTTGGGTCTTTTTTCAGCCAGACTACCTATGGAACTATGTACTGTAAATGTCTTGAGAGTTTAAAAAAAGGGTTGCCTTTCTCTAAAATTACAGCATGGCAGCAAAACTTGCTTTCTGATCCTTTTTTTATTTTTATTTTTTGCATTATTTGATAGCAGCTGGCTCTTCTATAGATAATTAGGTCTATCCAAAACAGAAGTGGCATACAGCCTCTAAAAAGGGATTTTACGTAACACATGTAAACAGATGCTATTTTCTCCAGCCAGGAATCTAAAGGATACAGTTAAGTACATTTAGTCCAACTAATAGCTTAAAGCTGGACTCCAGGCAAGTAGCAAAAAACACCAAATAATGCTGTTTTATATTCATCTAAAAATAACTAAATGCACTTTAAATGAATCTAGTGTAGGTGTCTGAAATTGTCTTGATGTCAACTTACCATAATTCTCCATATAGTAGAACTCTTATGCCCCGTACACACGATCAGATTTTCCGACAACAAATGTTGTATGTGAGCTTCTTGGCTGAAAGTCAGACAGTGTGTATACTCCATCGAACATTTGCTGTCGGACTTACCGCCAACAAATGTTGGCTACCAGGTTCTCAGTTTTTTTCCGCCAACAAAACTTTGTTGTTGGAATTTCCGATTGTATGTACACAAGTCCGACGCACAAAAGTTCACGCATGCTCAGAATCAAGCAGAAGGAGCCGCACTGGCTATTGAACTTCCTTTTTCTCGGCTCGTTGTACGTCTTGTACATCACCACGTTCCCACGTTCGGAATTGTTTACCAAGATTTGTGTGACCATGTGTATGCAAGACAAGTTGGAGCAAACATCCTTCAAACAAAAATCACGGTTTTTGTTGTCGGAAAGTCTGATCGTGTGTATGGGGCATCACACAGGACATACATGGATCAAACTTCAACTAGTTCAGCAAGGACTAGCCAAAATATGAGGAAAGGTGCAAGTAACCTTTCAAGCTGGCCGGCAAAATGTTTTTGTTTTCAATAGGGACGTTTTGAAATGGGACTCCCCATTGAAAATGTCATTTATGACGCAACGCGTCTGGGAAGGCACGCTGTGACGTCACCACGCCGAATAAGCTCCCGATATTGCCGGCCAGCTTGTATTTACACGATTTGATACATTTTCTATGTAAGTGAATTTCTTTTTACGATTAAAGAATAGTAATGGTTTTACGCTATGGGAAGTTTTTCTTTCTCTTTTGAGTACATTCATTGCATTTTAATGGGAATGTGGAGCACCCTAGTGACCTGTAGTATATGAAGTGTCAGCCCTGGGAAAGCAAAGACACACGGTATAAGTGAGAGGTTGCGATTGGCTTTACCATAACGCTCCTTGCGCTTTTACCATCTGGTAAGCGCAATCTTTTGACGGTGGCTGGGCACTTCTTCTTTTTGATACTTGTGTGGAATCCCCATGGTGCATTTATTTGATGCTGAGAGATTGACTTTCAACATAAAAGTTTTTTATTGTGGACTTTCATCATTCAATTAAGTGAAAGACTTTACATTTAATTTAGTACTGATTGTTGATAACTGTGACAGTAATGCCGCGTACACACGATCAGACTATCCGGCGGACTTAGTCTGGCAGACAAACTGGCAGACTTTCCGAACGAGCGGACCTGCCCACACACGACTTTGGTGGGAGCCTGTTTTGAAATGAACGGACTTGCCCACACACGGAGGAAAGTCCGTTCATTTTGAACACGTCTCCAGGTAGCCGGGACTAGCGAAGGAAGTCAATCTCGCCGACTTCGGCGGCGAGAGTGACACAACACTGGACCCGTCACCTGGTATGGACTTAAAGGGAAAGCCCTACGCCGAAAAAACGGCGTGGGGGTCCCCCCAGGGCCATATCAGACCCTTATACAAGCACGCTACCCAGTCGATCAGGAAAGGGGGGTGGGGACAAGCGAGGTGCCCCCCCCCCGAGCTGTACCAGGCCATGTGCCCTCAACATGGGGGGTGCTTTTGGGAAGGGGGGCGCACTGCCCCCCCACCCCAAAGCACCTTGTCCCCATGTTGATGAGGACAAGGGCCTCTTCCTGACAACCCTGGCCGTTGGTTGTCGGGGTCTGCGGGCGAGAGGCTTATCGGAATCCAGGAGCCCCCTTTAATAAGGGGGCCCCCAGATACCGGCCCCCCACCCTATGTGAATGATTATGGGGTACAATGTACACCTACCCATTCACCTGTGAAAAAAATGTAAAAAAAAAACACCACACAAGGGTTTAAAATAATTGATTGCACAGCTCCAGGGGTCTTCTTCCATCTTGGGGGGTCTTCTCGCCGGACTCCTCCGCTATCTTCTGCTAGCTCTTTTACTAGCGGAGGAGCCCGGCTTTCTTCTTCGTAACCACCCGTGGGTCTTCTTCCGACTTCGGGGGTCTTGTGCCCCTCTTCGGGGGTCTTGTCCCCCTCTTCGGTTCTTCTCGCCGGGCCTCCGCGCCTTCTTCCAGCTCTTTTACAAGCAGTGGCCAGGTCTTCTATCACTGCCGCCGCAATGCATGAATCTATCTATTGGTGATAGAGCGGTGCAGGAGAGAAGTGGCGGCGCTCCTGCGACCTCTATGTCCACTGAACCAGGGACAACTTCCTCCCTATTTACAGTCCTTCCACCTTCGCAGACTTGGTTTCCTACAGTATGTAGAGCACCTGATGCTCACTCCTGGTGGAACTAACAGTATATTGCTAGTTTGGTAAGGCCCATTACAACTCTCAGTTCCTTGACAAAATAGCACAGATGAAGTAAACAGCATAACATCTCTCCTTCCTATGGCCACTGATCCCAGCTCCACTTTCCTGCAGAATTCAAGCCCACCTCGCTGCCACCAGCCATGCCTGGCTGCTCTTACTCACAGTCCTCCCAGCTGACTATCTGCCCCAATCCTGCCCGACTGGCACAAACACATGGAGATCTCCCAGGGCAAGGTTAGATGAAGACTTGGCACACTGCGGTCTTCAAGAGAACACTGCTACAGCTGACAGTCTTTCTCTCTTCTCGCTGCTGATTTACTCACTGATTCTTGTTGCTCCTTCCCACTACCTCTCTGGCATGAATCCATCCAGGCCAGCTCACTGAGGGGCCACTGACAGCCTTTCCTCAGCACTGATTCCTCCATCTTCCACCTGGCTCCCCTGTTGGAATGGCCCATGTCTATTTATGGGTAATCTCAGTTCCCTGGCAGCCCACTTCTGGGGATTCGCTGAGAGCCAATAGATGTTAAAGGCAGTGCCTCCTCACCTCCACTCACTAGTTCTAGAATGTTCTCCAACTTTCCAGACACTAGAGAGCTGCCAGGATACGTCACCCAGCCCTGGCCTCTAATAACACTGACCTAGATTCAGTGACTCAGAAAATGCTTTTACAGTGCCTTGCAAAAGTATTCACCCACCTTGGCAATTTTCGTGTTTTGTTGCCTCACAACCTGGAATTAGCATGGATTGTTTGAGGATTTGCATAATTGAACTTGCATAACATGCCCACAACTTTGGTTTGCACTTGTGAACAGCAATCTTTAAGTCTGACTACAGATTTTCTATTGCATTGAGGTCCGGGCTTTGACTAGGCCATTCCAACACATTAATGAGATTACAAATCAAAAAACATCCTGTGTAAAGTTCAATCAAGAGAAAAGGAGTCTTTTGTAATAAGGGGCTCTCTGTTTCCAAGAAAAACCGACTGCTTAACGGTACGTTCACGATCAGAGTCCTTTTTGTTTTCCCCTTCCCTTTACTCGTGGCCGAGAGGCCCGAGTATCTTGTGTTTTACTACAGGTTTGCGTATTGAAAAACCTTGACATCGGATGATTCGCTGGGGAGCTATAAACATACTCCAGACGTACAGAGAGATTGGATAGCCATTATCTACTGTGTTTGAGAAGTGAAGGAGGACGTACGGAATTGTTGTAATCTAGGCTGGTTATTTCCGAATGATCCGCATCTATCCATGCGTCTAGTAGCACACCGGAACGGACTACACGTAAAAGAACCCTGCAGAGGGCTGTCTGCTCACGCTAACGACTCCATTGACTGGGAGTCCACCCATTGGGGTAAGGGTCAAACTTTTTTCAGCTCTGGATTTGTGAGAAGATTTCACTGAATTCGTAAAAAGGATCGCTTTCCCTATTCATTGGTTTTTCTTGGAAACAGAGAGCCCCTTATTACAAAAGACTCCTTTTCTCTTGATTGATCTTTACACAGGATGTTTTTTGATTTGTAATCTCATTGATTTGTATTAGATTTCTCACTTTCATTTTTCATGTAATTTTAGCGCAACTTTGTATATACAATTTTTTCCATAGAGTTTTTCCATATCTTGATATTAGATGGTTTTTAGTTGCAGCTTTTAGGTTTACCCCAAGCGCGATATTTTTTGTTTTTATGTTTTTGATAATATTCCAACACATTTACATGTTTCCCCTTAAACCTCTCAAGTGTTGCTTTAGCAGTGTGTTTGGGGTCATTGTCCTGCTGGAAGGTGAACATCCCTCCTAGCCTCAAATCACACACAGTGTGGTACAGGTTTTGCTCAAGAATATCCTTGTATTTAACACCATCCATCTTTCCTTCAACTCTGACCATTTTCTCAGTCCCGACTGCTGGAAAACATCCCCACAGCATGATGCTGCCACCACCATGTTTCACTGTGGGGATGTTTTCAGCAATCGGAACTGGGAAAATGGTCAGAGTTGAGGGTGTTCATTGGGTGATGTGATGCGTTGGTTCTGCGCCAGACTACATTTTGTCTCATCAGACCAGAGCACCTTCCTCAGTACATTTTGGGAGTTTCCCACATGCCTTTTCGCAAACTCAAAACATGCCATTTTGTTTTTTGCAGAAAGTAATTGCTTTCTTTTGGCCACTCTGCCAGAGCCCAACTCTATGGAGTGTATGGCTTATTGTCATCCTACGTAAAGATACTCCAGCCTCTGCTGTGGAACTCTGCAGCTGCTCCAGGGTTACCTTAAGTCTCTGTGCTGCCTCTCTGGTTAATGCCCTCCTTGCCCGGTCCTTGACTTTTGGTGTGCAGCTGTCTTTTGGCAGGTTTGCTGTTGTGCCATGTTCTTTTCATTTGGTTATGATAGATTTGACGGTGCTCCTAGGGATCATCAAAGATTTGGATATTTTTTTATAACCTAACCCTGACTTGTACTTCTCAACAACATTGTCCCTTACTTGTTTGGAGAGTTCCTTGGTCTTAATAGCAGTTTTTGGTTACTGGTGCTTCTTGCTTAGATGTTGCAGCCTCTGGGGTCTTTCAAAAAGGTGTGCCTATGTAATGACAGATCATGTGACACTTAGATCACATGCAGGTGGACATCATTTCACTAATTATGTGACTTCTGAAGGTAATTGGTTGCACCAGAGCATTTTATGGGCTTCATAACAAAGGCCAATTATCAGTTTTTTATTTCTGAAAAATAGCTTTATTTATATTTTTCTAATTCTACTTCACCAACTTAACTATTGTGTTCTGATCCATCACATATAATTCATATTAAAAAAACATTGAGCTAAAGGCTGTAATGTAACAAAATAGGTAAAAACCAAGGGGGTGAATACTTTTGCAAGGCACTGTACCTATACTACACTTCTAGTAGCACACACTAGAGGGTGCTACACTGGATTGGATTGATAAGGAATGAATTTAAAAAAAAAGGTTTTGCATGGGTGTTTGAGAAATGGGGGGGATGGTTCTGACTCATATCACACCAGAGCTCCCATAAAGTTGATCTGAAATAAAAAAGTGAAAATTTGAAATGTATAAAAATTAATGCAGTACCCTGAACAATTTACCTCTGTGAGAATTCCTCCTGAAAAATAGCAATGCACTTCTTGACATGTACAGTAAATGTACCTATGCACTTCTTTCCCTATAAATTAATAGCTGTACAGTGCATTCGGAAAGTATTCACAACGCTTCACTTTTTACACATCTTTTTATGTTACAGCCTTATTCCAAAATGGATTAAATTCATTATGTTCCTCAAAATTCTACAAACAATACCTCATAATGCCAACATGAAAGAAGTTTGTTTGAAGTCTTTGCAAATTTATTTTAAAAAAATAATAAAATAATGAGAAAACTCACGTGTACATAAGTATTCACAGCCTTTGCTCAATACTTTGGTGAAGCACCTTTGACACCAATTACAGTCTCAACTATTTTTGAGTATGATGCTACAAGCTTGGCACACCTATTTTTGGGTAGTTTCTCACATTCATCTTTGCAGGACCTCTCAAGCTCCATCATGCTAGATGGGGAGCATCGGTGCACAGCCATTTTCATATCTCTCCAGAGATGTTCAATTGGGTTAAAGTCTGGGCTTTGGCTGGGCCGCTCAAGGAGATGTACAGAGTTGTCCTGTAACCACTCCTGTGTTATCTAGGCTGTGTGCTTAGGCCCACTCTAGGAAGAGTCCTGTTGGTTCCAAACTTCTTCCTTTCACGGATGATGGAGGTCACGGTGCTCATTGGAACCTTCGATGCTGCAGACATTTTTCTGTACCCTTCCCCAGATCTGTGCCTCGATACAATCCTGTCTCGGAGGTCTACAGACAATTCCTTGGACTTCTTGGCTTGGTTTGTGCTCTGACATGCACTGTCAACTGTGGGACCTTATATAAACAGGTGTGTGCCTTTCCAAATCATATCGAATCAACTGCATTTACCACAGATGGACTCCAATCAAGTTGAAGAAACATCTCAAGGATGATCAGTGGAAGTGGCTGCAGTGGAAACAGGATGTGAGATCAATTTTGGGTGTCATGGAAAAGGCTGCGAATGCTTACTGTATGTATAGGTACATGTAATTATTTCTATTTTTAATAAATTTGCAAAGATTTTAAACAAACTTCTTTCTTGTTGTCATTATGGGATATCGTTTGTAGAATTTTGAGAAAAATAACGAATTTAATCCATTTTGGAATAAGGCTGTAACATAACAAAATGTGGAAAAAGTAAAGTGCTGTGAATACTTTCCGTATACATATCTACTGATGAGTAATGCTGCATACACACGATCTGAATTCTCGTCGGAAAAAGCTCTGATGGTTTTCCCCGTCAGAATTCCGATGGAATTCCGCTCAAACTGTCTTGCTTACACACGGTCACACCAATTTCCGACCGTCAAGAATGCGGTGACATACAACACATACAACGGGACTAGAAAAAGGAAGTTCAATATCTACTAGCCAATAGCTTCTATCTCGTAGTTGAATCTGAGCATGCGTGAGTTTTTGCACATCGGAATTGCATACACACGATCGTGATTTCTGATAGAAAGTTTTTCCATCGGGAAAATTGAGAACATGCTATCAAATTTTTGCTGGAGGGAATTCATCCAGCTAAATTATGATGGAGCATACACACGGTCACATTTTCCAATGAAAAGCTCTCATCTGTCTTTTGCTGGCTTAAATTCCGATCATGTGTGTACGTGGCATTAGAGTTAGGCTAGGTTCAAACTGCTGTGATTGGATATTGATTTGACTTTCAGTCAGATTATGTAGTGCAAATGGATGCTACTTGGATGGGGTTTACATATTGTATGGGGCCAAATTCATGCTGGAATTGCACCAAAGTAGCACAGGAAGCTTTTCCAAAATTTTACCATGATGATTTCCATTGATCAGTGAAAATAATGTGATTTCCATTTCCTTGCAATTCAAGTCACATCTGAAATTGCACTAATGTGAATGGAGCCTAAGTGATGTCAATCCTGCACTGCTCACTGTTTCCCCTTCCTGGAGTGAAGACTGTATCTGAGGAGCAGTAGACAAACATCTCTCTACTTGAAGCTTGAACATTAACCACTTGATCCCAGGCCTTTTCGGGCACTTTATGTTTACATTTAACAATTAGTATTTTTTGCTAGAATATTTCTCAGAACCCCTAAATATTGTATCTTTTTAAAGAAAAGACCCCAGAGAATAAATTGGTGGGTTTTGCAATTTTTTTTATATCACACAGTATTTGGGCAGCGGTTTTTCAAACACAATTGATTTTGAAAAAATACACTTTTTTTGAATTTTAATATAAAAAAAACACAATACATAACCCAATTGTTTGGTAAAATATAAAAAAGAATGCAACGTCAAGTAAATAAATACCAAACATATCACGCTTTAAAATTGTGCACACCCGTGCAACGGCAACAACCTATGTAGCTGATAAGACTCATACAGGCAAACACTACATAATCAGCACAAGTAAATACTATGAAATAAAACAAGTCAGCTATGAACAGGGAAGCAGGATTGCCATAGAAACGTTGGATTGAGAAGGAGGCTTGGTTAACCGTACAGGAAGTGCTCATGTAAGGGCGGAAATACACTCCACTGTGGACTCAGAAAACAATACTTAAGATGGTGCTGCCTAACCCCTGGAAACAAGTTTTTTAAAGTTTCTTTAAACAGTAAGTAATATGTGATTTGGGCCGGATTACAGTGGCTATAGTTTGATAATTACTTATTATAATGGAGTAAATGAAAAGAAGCATCAGAGTGGGAGAGTTTACTTCCTCTTTAAAGGCCTTTACAGATTAATACTTTAGATTTACACAGGAACGAAAAGATTGGAGATCCCCTAGTGGTGGACTTTTTAGGCACGTGCAACAAGTACTATAATTGTTGTACGTGCCTGAAAAGTCCACCACTGGGATGTCTCCAATCTTTAGGTTCAAATTCTGGATGTGGCACACAAAATTGCAAAATTATTGCTGTCCGTACAATTAATTCTCTAGATTTATACAGGAGGTATGGTGCTAGAATTTCTTCCCATGATCTGATGTTCACGGTGATACCCCACATGTGTGGGATGATCAATGTGCATGTGGGACAGACACGGTCATTTGTGTTTGTGCATGAGCACAGGAGACAGGGGCACTTTAATTCTTTGAAAAAACTATAGAATTGCGCTAACCATGTAATTCTAAAACTCAAGTGAACAAAATCACATATATAAACCACCCATTGGTCACTAGACATGTGCATTCGTTTTCGTCCGAATGCATTTTCGTCCGAATTTCAGCTATTTTCGTTTTCGTTTTGACAAACGATAACGAAAGCACAAAATCCGAAAAACGAAAGATCCGACATAAATAAAAGCTTTATTTTTGTTTTCATTGTTACAACAGTTCGAAATAGAATAGGAGATTCGACATGACTCTGACAATAACAATCTGTCTATAGAACCTGTGGTCGAATGTGCCTCACCTTACCTCTATTAGTCCAAGAATATATAGAGAAAATATTCGACAGAGAAAAAAGATTTGACAGAGAGAAAAGATTCTGCAATTTACTGTCCTAAAAAGTGTTTGGAGACCCGGGTCCTGCCCCAGGGGACATGGATCAATGCAAAAAAAAAAGTTTTAAAAACGTCAGTTTTTTCGGGAGCAGTGATTTTAATAATGATTAAAGTGAAACAATAAAAGTGTAATATTCCTTTAAATTTCGTAGGGGGGGTTGTCTATAGTATGCCTGTGAAGGGGCTCATGTTTCTGGTGCTTAGAACTGTCCCTGCACAAAGTGTCATTTAAGCAGGAAAAAAAGTCCTTTAAAATCACTCGCAGCTATTATGAATTGTCGGCTCCCGTAATACAGAGAACACTCATTGAAAGTCATTGATAAAAAAATTAATTAATTAATTTAAAAAAAAGCGTGGGGGTCCCCCAAATTCAATTACCAGGCCCTTCAGGTCTGGTATGGATATTAAGGGGAACCCTGCCTCAAATTTAAGAAAAAATTTGACGTGGGGTTCCCCCTAAATATCCATAACCAGACCCTTCAGGTCTGGTATGGATATTAAGGGGAACCACACGTCAAATTTAAAAAAAATTGACGTGGGGGTCCCCCTAAAAATCCATACCAGACCCTTTATCCGAGCACGCAACCTGGCAGGCCACAGGAAAAGAGGGGGGGCGAGAGAGCGGCCCCCCTCCCTCCTGAACCGTACCAGGCCACATGCCCTCAACATTGGGAGGATGCTTTGGGGGTCTGTGACCCCTCAAAGCACCTTGTCCCCATGTTGATGAGGACAAGGGCCTCATCCCCACAACCCTGGCCGGTGGTTGTGGAGGTCTGCGGGCGGGGGGCTTATCAGAATCTGGAAGCCCCCTTTAACAAGGGGACCCCCAGATCCCACCCCCCCTGTTTGAAATGGTAAGGGGGTATAAAAGTACCCCTACCATTTCACAAAGAAAGTGTAAAAAATAGTTAAATAAGACAAACACACTTTTGAAAAATTCCTTTATTAAAAATGAAAAAAATAAAAAAAAGATTCCAGCGGTGGTAATCCACTCTTGCTATCCAGCGACGGACGGTCATCTCTCCAGCGATGGCTCATCTCATCCAGCGCAGCGTATCCATCCTTCTTCTGTCTCCGCGGAGGAGACACTGCAAGGATTCCGGCGGCCTGACGTTTTTTATATACGGAGGGCGGGGGCCACCCGTCACCTGACCCCGCCCCCCTCTGACGCAAGGGGAAACCTGTGACGTATGGGTGACCCCGCACCCCTCTGATGTAACACAGGCAGTTTTCCGTTACATCAGAGGGGGGCGGGGTCACCCATACCTCACAGGGAACCCCGGGTTTCCCCTTGCTTCAGAGGGGGGTGGGGTCAGGTGACGGGTGGCCCCGCCCTCCGTATATAAGAAACGTCAGGCCGCCGGAATCCTTGCAGTGTCTCCTCTGCGGAGACAGAAGAAGGATGTATTCGTTGCGCTGGATGAGATGAGCCATCGCTGGAGACATGACCATCCATCGCTGGATAGCAAGAGTGGATTACCACCGCTGGAATCTTTTTTTTATTTTTTTTTATTTTTAATAAAATAATTTTTCAAAAGTGTGTTTGTCTTATTTAACTATTTTTTACACTTTCTTTGTGAAATGGTAGGGGTACTTTTGTACCCCCTTACCATTTCAAACAGGGGGGGTGGGATCTGGGGGTCCCCTTGTTAAAGGGGGCTTCCAGATTCTGATAAGCCCCCCGCCTGCAGACCTCCACAACCACCGGCCACGGTTGTGGGGATGAGGCCCTTGTCCTCATCAACATGGGGACAAGGTGCTTTGAGGGGTCACAGACCCCAAAAGCATCCTCCCAATGTTGAGGGTATGTGGCCTGGTACGGTTCAGGAGGGAGGGGGCCGCTCTCTCGTCCCCCCTCTTTTCCTGCGGCCTGCCAGGTTGCGTGCTCGGATAAAATGTCTGGTATGGATTTTTAGGGGGACCCCCACGTCAATTTTTTTTTATTTGACGCGGGGTTCCCCTTAATATCCATACCAGACCTGAAGGGTCTGGTTATGGATATTTAGGGGGAACCCCACGTAAATTTTTTTCTTAAATTTGAGGCAGGGTTCCCCTTAATATCCATACCAGACCTGAAGGGCCTGGTAATTGAATTTGGGGGACCCCCACGCTTTTTTATTTATTTATTTATTTATTTATTTATTTTATCAATGACTTTCAATGAGTGTTCTCTGTATTACGGCAATTAGCACTTTAGATTTTGAATGTTGGAGTCCCATAGACTTTAACAGGGGTTCTAAAGTATGCTATATACTAGCTCCGTCGAATCTTCTTTATACATTCGACAGACACCATAAGCCTTCAAAGACAGATTCGACCGTAATTCATGTGGATTTTCGGACGAATGCAATTTTTGAACGAAAAACAAAATAAATAAAAACGAATTTCGGGAGTAACTAAATAAATTAAGTTTTCGGACGAAAACGAAATTCCGAAACGAAATATTTTACTCTGCACATGTCTATTGGTCACATAATGTGAAACATCCTTTAGGATGTAGCAAATCTTTTAAAAGAACAGAAATCACATATGCATGATAAATGTATGTCTGTCATATACATATATAATCACCAATAATGTGCCTGTGAATATATCAAACAATATTGCAAATAAAAAACATATAAAATTCATAAGTGCATGAAATGAGATAAGAAATTGTGAACAAATGAAAATAAAACAGTTAACTGTGAAAAAAAGTCCATATAATTGTGTCCCTGTACTCTAGAAACAGCAAGATCTGTAGATTCCCCCACCAGAACAGCAGAAATGGACTCTTACCGGACCGATATAATCCTCTATAACGGAGGATCAGAGGCATATAATGGGTTACGGCTTGGCTCCCACAGGACCAGAGACGTGGTATCAGACTTATAACAGCCACTTCACAAACAGTCAGGACATCCATGGATACCATGGTGTATAAAAGATATAAAACACTCCATAGTGTAAAACCTTAAAAACTATTTATTAAAAAAAATATATATTGCACTTACACAATTAGAAAGTTCAGAGAGCAAAACAGTCTGATGCGCCAGCCGGAACACAAAACAGACAGCCCATCCTTCTGGGTATACGAATGGAGCAGGTGACGTCAGCATGTCGCTCCGCTCAACATGTTTCGTAATAACTTACGTCATCCAGGGGCACGGGCAGCGCGCTGCGTCACCTCTATTATTACTAGTACAAAGAGCATCAAGCCTCGTTTGAAACATATCAGGCCTCGTTCGGGGCTACAACAATCAAAAGTTATATGACCATATAAGAATGTATATTCTGTATGTATTACTGAGTACTCAAATTATATGGGGGGATAGATACTGTAAAGTGTGTTGCATTATTGATCCTCGCTTTGGTCCTCAACACTCATGGTTTAATGCTTATAGTATGGTTATAAAAAAAGTTTTAATACATTTTTTAATTTTTTGGCAATTTGGACGCCATAGTTTATATCGTCATATAAATTTTGTCTATATGCAATAGATAGATTTTTTTTTGGTCTATTTATGTGGATGGAACAATTGTTAGATTGTCCATTGGGGGTTAGTGATGGCCGAACGGTTCGCCCGGCGGTAGTTTCGCGGTGAATTTCGGCTGTTCGCCGTCCGCGGACTATTGCCGTCGTTCGCCCGGCGGACTTCCGTGTTTACTGTGTAAAAGAACTTTGACCTATGATGACACATCCATCATGGGGTACAGGACAGCCAATTGAGACATTACAGCACATGGACACTTGGACATTCCCCCTTACTTATAAATAGACCCGATCCGGTGGCCATTTTACATTCTTTCTTCTGTCACTATAGGGAGAGGTTGCTGTGTGGAGCAGGGAGAGATTGCAGTGACCCAAATTGCTAGCTATTTGGTACACAAAAGTTCTTTTCAGGACTGGTATAGGTGTTAGGTGTAGTTCAGGATATAGGTTTGAGGCAGTGCTGTGCTAGTGATTGTTGCAGCAGCCTGAGTGTCTTTTGTCATTGTAGAGAAAGGGACAGGACGCTGTGTGCTGCAGGGACAGTCAGTTTAATCATTAGCTGTTACTATTAGGTCCACAAAAGTGCTATTCAAGTTATTGTTCCAGCAGCCTCTGTTTTGTCAGTTTATATAGGGACAGGCAGGAAGCTGTGTGTGAGGCAGTCAGGGTCAGTTTAATCAGTAGCTGTTACTATTAGGTCCACAAAGGTTCTTTTCAGGACTGGTATGGTAATAGGCTTGTACACGTATAATATTCTTTCTTCCAAATATAGAAAGAATATTATAATTGACTGCTGCCCTTCTGCTGCAGTCTGCTAATCATTCACAACCTACTTGTTCCACAAAGGTCCTTATAAGGACTGGTAACTTGATCTAGGGTGCTACAGTACATAGGGTTGAGTGAGGTACAGTCTGCTATTCCGTAAGGACTGGTATAGGTCCACAATACATAGGGTTGAGGTGCACTACTGCTGACCGCTGCCCTATACTGCAGCAGTCCTTCATCAGTATAGGGACTGACGTACAGTCTGCTAATTAGTCACAACCTACTTGTTCCACAAAGGTCCTTATAAGGACTGGTAACTTGGTCTAGGGTGCTACAGTACATAGGGTTGAGTGAGGTACAGTCTGCTATTCCATAAGGACTGGTATAGGTCCACAATACATAGGGTTGAGGTGCACTACTGCTGACCGCTGCCCTATACTGCAGCAGTCCTTCATCAGTATAGGGACTGACGTACAGTCTGCTAATCAGTCACAACCTACTTGTTCCACAAAGGTCCTTATAAGGACTGGTAAGGTCTAGGGTGCTACAGTACATAGGGTTGAGTGAGGTACAGTCTGCTATTCCGTAAGGACTGGTATAGGTCCACAATACATAGGGTTGAGGTGCACTACTGCTGACCGATGCCCTATACTGCAGCAGCTCTTCATCAGTATAGGGACTGATGTACAGTCTGCTAATCAGCCACAACCTACTTGTTCCACAAAGGTCCTTATAAGGACTGGTAACTTGGTCTAGGGTGCTACAGTACATAGGGTTGAGTGAGGTACAGTCTGCTATTCCATAAGGACTGGTATAGGTCCACAATACATAGGGTGGAGGTGCACTACTGCTGACCGCTGCCCTATACTGCAGCAGTTCATCAGTATAGGGACTGACGTACAGTCTGCTAATCAGTCACAACCTACTTGTTCCACAAAGGTCCTTATAAGGACTGGTAAGATATAGAGTACTACAGTACATAGGTTTGATTTAGGTACAGTCTGCTATTCCATAAGGACTGGTATAGGTCCACAATACATAGGGTTGAGGTGCACTACTGCTGACCGCTGCCCTATACTGCAGCAGTCCTTTATCAGTATAGGGACTGAGAGTTTTGTCACAGGGTCATTTAAAAAATTACAGGCAGAGGAAGAGGCAGGCCCTTGCGCAGGAATGGTAGGGGTAGGGCAGGAGCAACAGGCTTGAGCCAAAGTGGGAAGTTGCAGAAGGTGCGTTCAATTCACTTAAAGGACGCACCGGACTTGGTTGAGTGGCTCACTCAGCCTTACTCTTCTGCACCCTCCTCATCCTCTCGATCTGCACCCTCTTCTTCACTCTCTGCTATGTGCACCCCCAAAAACACTACCACCAACAACACCACCACCACCACCACATACCTTCCGCTTGAGTCACAGGAATTATTTTCCGATCCATATCAAGACATTTCTGATGCGCAGCCACTCTTGGTATTGGATCAGGAAGAGGAGGTAGCAACAACCGCTACTCAGCAGTCTGACGACAGTACCCAGATCAGCCCAAGGAGGAGGTTGGTCCCCGGTGTTGCTGCCTACTCCGAGATCTCTACTTATAGCGGTGGGGAAGGTGACATAGATGATGATGTGTCTAGTGATGTCACGTGGAAGAGAGGAAGAGGGGGGGAGTTCAGAGGGAGATATGGACCAGCAGATAGGGAGGAGAAGCAGGAATAACTTACATTGCACAGGAGGGACAAAGCAGACTGCAAATGTATCAGGAGCGAGTCATCGACCATGTACGGTCACATCTGGCGCTCCCAGGACACCGGCACATGGCTCCGCAGTGTGGGATTTTTTTAACGTATACGCTGCTGACAATAGCATTGCCATCTGCAATCTTTGCAGTCAATGCATTAGTCGCAGTAAGCCCAACACTCTCCTAAGGACGACCGCCTTAAGAAGGCACATGAGCAGCCATCACCGAGCCCAGTGGGAGCAATGGAACACACAAAGCCACACTCCAGGCTCTCACCGTCCAGCCTCGTCTTCTACTTCTCCTTCTCCTCACAATTGTCCTCCACTCCACCTTCCATCACGCCAAGCTCTTGTTTTTCTGCAAAAAGGCAGGCTTCCGTGGGCCTAATGTTCGAGCGTAAAAAAATGATGACGCCGGATAACCCTCTTGCCCAACGGTTGACGGCTGGCTTGTCAAAACTCATAGCCCGCCAACTACTGCCATATAAACTGGTGGACTCGGAGGCCTTTCGCAAATTTGGGGCCATTGGAACACCACAATGGAAGGTCCCAGGAAGGAAGTATTTCTCACAGAAGGGCATCCCAGAGCTATATGGCCATGTTCAGCGGCAAGTGAATGTATCTCTGGCACACAGTGTCGGTGCCAAGATACATCTGACCACAGACAACGTGGTCTAGCAAACACGGGCAGGGAAGGTATATCACTTTTACTGCCCACTGGGTGAACCTTCTGATGGCCGTCAAGCATGTTACCCGTGGCACCCATGTAGATTTGGTTTTACCGCCACGGATTGCATGCAGACCTGGCCCTTCTTCTCCTCTTCCTCCTACTCCATCCTCCTCCATCTCCTCCTCGGCTGACTCCTCCTTTTCCGCTGCTAGCGTCTCTTCCGCTGCGCCGCCCAAGCTCCCCAGAACCTATTCGACATGCCAGGTGAGACGTTGCCATGCCGTGCTGCGTCTGTTGTGCCTGGAAGCCAAGAGCCACACTGGCCCGGCACTCCTTTCAGCTTTGTGTTCACAGGCAGATCAGTGGCTAACACCGCTCAATTTGACAGTTGGTAAAGTGGTGTGTGACAACGGTGCCAATCTGCTTAGCGCATTGAAACAGGGCAAAATTACGCACGTGCCATGCATGGCACACGTCTTAAACTTGGTCGTGCAGCGATTCGTTGTCAAATACCCTGGGGTCCAAGACATCTTGTGGCAGGCAAGGAAAATCTCGGCCCATTTCAGAAGATCTTACACGGCCATGGCTCGCCTTGCTGACATTCAGCGGCGACACAATCTGCTGGTCAGACGTCTTATTTGCGATTGCCCGACGCGATGGAACTCAACCTTCTATATGCTTGATAGGCTGCTCCAGCAGAAACATGCAGTTAACATCTACCTGTATGAACTCTGCGGCAGAACAGGTTCGGGGGGCTGGGGGTTTTTCACCGCGCCAGTGGCTGCTCATGCGCGACGCATGCAGACTTCTGCGGCCAGGAGATCACCAAACTGGTCAGTCGCAGCCATGGCGCCATCAGTGACATGGTACCTTATGCCTTCTTTATGGAGCATGCATTGCGTCGTGTCATTGATCAAGCTGTGGAGGAGCAGGAGCGGGAAGATGAGGAAGTTGCAATGCTGGATGAATTCCCAGGGGGGGCTACTCTATCTGAGACAAGTCAACAACAGGATTCTGAAGAGGAGTCAGAGGAGGATGGTGCCGGGGCGGATGAGGAGGAGCAAGAAGAGCATGTTTTAAACCTTTCTGGGATTCTTGTTGTTGTGCGTGGATTGGGAGAGGAGAATGAAGAGGACGACATTATCCTGGATGATGAGCAGGAGCCAGGCCACCACACCGCTTCCAGTTTAGTGCAAATGGGGGCCTTCATGCTCCAGTGTTTTAATAGGGACCCCCGTATAAAAAGCATAAGGGTCAAGGACCAGTACTGGGTGGCAACGTACTTAGACCCCCAGTACAAACACAAAATGGCGGAAATGTTACCGCCATCACAGAGGGCTGGCAGAATGGAGCACTTCCAGGCCTCGCTTAGAGAAATGCTGCATTCTGCTTTTGCGTGCGCTGGCAGGGGAGCAATTCCCACTCCCAGAGAAGGAGTTGCGGGTACCAATCCAACAGCGCCTGCAAGAAGAGGCCGGTTTGAAGATGTGTTGGTGACTTTGGATATGAGGTCATTCTTTCAGCCGACCCATCGACAGGTGTCACCCGGATCCAGCATCAGGGAACGCCTAGACCGTCAGGTGTTCGACTACATCGGGTTAACGGCCGATGTGGACGCTCTGAGGAGTGATGAACCCCTGGACTACTGGGTGGGCAGGCTTGACCTCTGGCCAGAGCTTGCCCAATTTGCAATCGAACTGTTGGCTTGCCCCTCGTCCAGTGTCCTGTCCGAAAGGACGTTCAGCGCAGCAGGGGGGATCTTGACCGATAAGCGTACTCACCTAGCTCACGACAGTGTTAACTACCTCACATTTCTAAAAATGAATGAGGCATGGATCTCGGAGGAATTCAACACATGTGACCAGTAGACCATGTATATGTCTATAAACGATTTTTTTAATCAAGCACACAGACCTTCTTTCTTCATTTGGCTCACTTCCTTGTCCAAAAAAAGCACACCGTACTATATGCCCGTACCCTCCTCTTTAAAGAGGTTGAGCGGTGTCATATTTCTACTGGGGCTGCTTATTATGAGGGGTTCCCACCATCCCTGTGCTGTGCTGACTTCCTCCTGGGGCTGCTTATTATGAGGGGCTCCCACCATCCCTGTGCTGTGCTGACTTCCTCCTGGGGCTGTACCTCTGCTGCGCATATTATGAGGGGCTCCCACCATCCCTGTGCTGACTTCCTCCTGGGGCTGCTTATTATGAGGGGCTCCCACCATCCCTGTGCTATGCTGACATCCTCCTGGGGCTGCTTATTATGAGGGGCTCCCACCATCCCTGTGCTGACTTCCTCCTGGGGCTGTACCTCTGCTGTGCATATTATGAGGGGCTCCCACCATCCCTGTGCTATGCTCATTATGAGGGGCTCCCACCATCCCTGTGCTATGCTCATTATGAGGGACTCCCACCATCCCTGTGCTATGCTCATTATGAGGGGCTCCCACCATCCCTGTGCTATGCTGACTTCCTCCTGTGGCTGCTTACGGTGCAGGTATCAGTGCTGTATATCACAGTGCTGATGACAGTACTCTCTATCACGGTGCTGCTGTCAGTGCTGTATATCACGGTGCTGGTGTTAGTGCTTTATGTCACGCTGCTGATGTCAGTGCTCTCTATCACGGTGCTGGTGTCAGATCACTCTATCACAGTGCAGGTGTCATTGCTGTATGTCACGCTGCTGATGTCAGTGCTCTCTATCACGGTGTTGGTGTCAGTGCTGTATATCACGGTGCTGGTGTTAATGCTTTATGTCACGCTGCTGATGTCAGTGCTCTCTATCACGGTGCTGGTGTCAGATCACTCTATCACGGTGCAGGTGTCATTGCTGTATGTCACGCTGCTGATGTCAGTGCTCTCTATCACGGTGCTGCTGTCAGTGCTGTATATTACGGTGCTGGTGTTAGTGCTTTATGTCATGCTGCTAATGTCAGTGCTCTCTATCACGGTGCTGGTGTCAGATGACTCTATCATGGTGCAGGTGTCATTGCTGTATGTCACACTGCTGATGTCAGTGCTCTCTATCACGGTGCTGGTGTCAGATGACTCTATCACGGTGCAGGTGTCATTGCTGTATGTCACGCTGCTGGTGATCATCTCCTGCACCCTCTTCTTTGCCTACCCTGGTCCCTGACCTTCCCTTTCCTCCATTGCCTTCATGCGCTCCACAGTCCTGAATTGTCACAAGAATTTCCCATACAAAAAAAATGCTTGTAGTTGTCGATCCCAGATTCACCTCATACATGTGTTATGTCATTGGCCATGTGGTGGGACTATGTTTGCACAGCTATTAATTATTTTGTGGCTGTAAATTTGACCTGTAGGTTTGCAAAGTTCGCCTCCCATTGAAGTCAATGGGGCCCACCGTGAACGTTACGGCTGCGTTCGCGGTCCGCGTTCGTGAAACGTCCTGTCGGAAGTTCGTCCATCACTATTGGGGGTCACTCCGTTTCGACGGTGTGTCACCATCACATACATAGGATGTATTTCCGGTATGTGTTGGTGATAGGATTATGTTTTATTTATTATTTTTTACTCATTATTTTTCAATTTTTCTTTTATTTAAGTTTTTAGATTAATATATTATATGTTCAGGCCGTTGATATTTGGCTGCGGACTAGAGAGAATTTTTTGGTGTCAGGTGATTTGGCAAGTGACAGTTCCGCAAAACATGTGGCTGGTGACTGGGCAAGTGATAGTCGGCAATGAGTGACAGGTGATGTGGCAAGTGACAGTCTACAACTTGTGGCAAGTGACAATCTGCAATGTGTGACAGGTGAAGTGGCAAGTGACAATCCGCAACATGTGGCAGGTGGCGTGGCAAGTGACAATCCGCAACTTGTGGCAGGTGACGTGGTAAGTGACAGTCCACAACTTGTGGCAGGTGACGTGGCAAGTGACAATCTGTATCTGGTGGCAGGCGATGGACACAACCATGGTGCCGAGATGATTGAAGTGCTAACATCAGCCATTTCCCTGATAAATTTAATCAGCCGCTCCTTTGGGGGTCGGTGCTACACGTGTGTAGGGGCAACCAGGTGAGCAGTACAAAGACAAGTGTGTCTTGCCTACAGTCAAGCAGGATAGTGGGAGTGTCATGGTCTGGGACTGCATGAGTGCTGCCGGCACTGGGGAACTACAGTTCATTGAGGGAACCATGAATGCCAACATGTACTGTGACGTACTGAATCAGAGCATGATCCCCTCCCTTCGGAGACTGTGCAGTATTTCAACATGATAATGACCCCAAACACACCTCCAAGATGACCACTGCCTTGCTAACGAAGCTGAGGGTAAAGGTGATAGACTGGCCAAGCATGTCTACAGACCTAAACGCTATTGAGCATCTGTGGGTCATCCTCAATCGGAAGGTGGAGGAGTGCAAGGTCTCTAACATCCACCAGCTCCATGATGTCAAAATGGAGGATTGGAAGAGGACTTCAGTGACAACCTGTGAAGCTCTGGTGAACTCCATGCTGAAGAGAGTTAAGGCAGTGTTGGAAAATAATGGTGGCCACACAAAACATCGACACTTTGGGCCCAATTTGAACATTTTCACTTAGAGGTGTACTCACTTTTGTTGCCAGCGGTTTAAACATTAATGGCTGTGTGTTGAGTTATTTTGAGGGGAAAGCAAATTTACACTATTATACAAGCTGTACAATTACTACTTTTACATTGTAGCAAAGTATCATTTTCTCAGTGTTGTCACATGAAAAGATATAATAAAATATTTACTGTATGAACTATGGTACCTAACGCACTCCTTTTATTTAATGCCCCTTTAAGGCCTTCCCACTGTTAGTGAAATTTGACCACACTCACTATTTGATGTGGTTTGGACAATGTATGTTTGTGTGTATGTTTTTTTTTATTCCCGGGGGGGGGGGGGGGGGGGGGGGTCATGGTTAAGTTCCTGTACCTATTTTCTGAGGAAAAAAAAGCCCTGGCTACAACGCATGTGTAATTATATCCAATGTGTGATCTGCTGATGTTGCCCAGCCCTGAACGTCCTGTGGCATCTCTGTCAGGGTGCTTGTCTCCTGTTGGGTATACTTCCCGGATAACTGGTATATTGGTCCCTTTAAGAGTGCTATGTCCACAGTGACAGTTATTTCCATGCCATGTAGGATTGAAGAGGAAGCTCAGAATAGTGTAAAATCATCAAAAACACATTTATTTGTATAAAAAAAAGCTTAAAATTCATCAGCATTGATAAAAAATGATAAAACGTGAGTCTGAGGGATCGCAGTGACATCATACCAGGAAGTTTCATTTTTATCAATGCAGGTGAATTTTAACTGAGATGATGTAAGCCTTAAAAAAAAAAAAAAATGTTATTAATGATTTTACGCTATTTGGAGCTTCCTCTTCATTCAAGTACTATATGACAGAGGGGTATGAATCACAAAAGTGGCTCAACAGAATCGCAAATCATTTAAATGATAGAAGTATTTTTAGCTGTTTAGCTGGAGTTCAGTTTTATATATAATGATAATGTTAATGCAGTTAAAGTATAACTAAAGGCAAAACTTGTTTTTTAGTTTTGGATAGAGAGGAAAAGAATTACAGTGCCGTGAAAATATAAATGTATTTTATTTGGATTTTATATGATAGACCAACACAAAGTGGCACATAATTGTGAAGTGTAAGGAAAATGATAAATAGTTTTCAATTTTTTTTTACAAATAAATATATGAAACGTGTGGCGTGCATTTGGCTTCAGCCCCCCTGAGTCATTACTTTTTAGAACCCCCTTTCACTGCAATTACAGCTGCAAGTCTTTTTGGGGATGTCTCTACCAGCTTTGCACATCTAGAGAGGGACATATATGCCCATTCTACTTTGCAAAATAGCTCAAGCTCTGCCAGATTGGATGGAGAGCATCTGTAAACAGCAATTTTCAAGTCTTGCCACAGATTCTCAATTGGATTTAGGTCTGGACTTTGACTGGGCCATTCTAACACATGAATATGCTTTGATCTAAACCATTCCATTGTAGCTCTGGCTGTATGTTAGGGTCGTTGTCTTGCTGGAAGGTGAACCTTCTCCCAAGTCTCAAGTCTTTTGCAGATTTTAACAGGTTCTCTTCTAAGATTGCACTGTGTTTTGGCTCCATCCATCTTCTCATAAACTCTGACCAGCTTCCCTGTCCCTGCTGAAGAAAAGCATCCCCTCAACATGATGCTGCCACCACCATGTTTCACAGTGGGTATGGTGTGTTCAGGGTGATGTACAGTGTTAGTTTTCTGCCACACATAGTGTTTTGCTTTTAGGCCAAATCAATTTTGGTCTCATCTGACCAAAGCACCTTCATCCACATTTTTGGTGTGTCCCCCATATGGCTTCTCGCAAACTGAAATTGTCTTTTTTTCAACAATGGCTTTCCTCTTGCCACTCTTCCATAAACAAAGAGAGAAAATAGATATGGCGCTATACCGGTATGTGAGGACTCTCAATATGCTGGCAAATAGAGTGTGGACATAAATGTGCTATATTGTGTTGGTGAGTATCACATAAGTGGGGGCACATATAATTCTCAGCGTGCTGGTTGATTTAGCACAGAAACACGTATTGTATATATTTCTCAGCGTGCTGGTTCATAAAACCCAAAACCACAAAAAAATCACAAAATAAACACAAAATAAAGGTCACGATATCACAAAACCTTGTGACCCTATTATGAAATGCTTATCTCTATATCATAACAGTATATGGTTATTAGTAAGGTGCAAGTGCGAATGAATTCATATGTGCCTTAAAAAAAATATAAAGCTGAAAATAGGACTAGGTGTGGTAACTGGTGAAATAACCGTGAGTGTTATACTAATATGCAAAAATACAAAGATGAATATCACAGTGATGGCACAATCTAATATTTAGTCCGATTGTGATGCTATATAATAAACATAAAAATACCATAAAACCTAAATGCAATAAAATTTTAATGCAATAAAAAGATATGATACGAAAAAAGTTAATAAAAATATGAAAATATAAAAATTAGAAATAAAAATAAATAAAAATGTGCAAAAAATGTGCAAAAGATGTGCAAAAAATGCAGGTGAATTGTGAACATTTAACGTGGTGAAACAAGTCTCTAGTAAGTGGCGGAATGTTCCGCAAGTGAAAAAAGGAGGGGGGTGATGGTTTCCAACTGTGTTCTTCACATTCGGTGGCTATTAGTGTGTTATATTATTATGCTCTCACCGGAAAAAGGACCCCATCCGGGGTGGATCAACTTTCACAATATTAGCTATTGTGCCGCTCTCTGGCTTCCTTCAGCTGTAAAAGTTAGGGATCCCTCGTTCCTCCGTGAGTGCAATGTGCCACGTTTATATAAGGTAGAGAAGAGGCACATCCATAGCGTGATACCGTTTTAAAACTTTATTTTTATTAAAACTACTTACAAACAGGCTGTTTAAAAGTGCGGTAGTGCATATAACTTTTAAAATTCCCGCTCTGTTATCTCCGTCTGAGCTCGAGGTGTACGCTGCCTGGCCACGTTGCTGCAATAAAAATAAAGTTTTAAAACGGTATCACGCTATGGATGTGCCTCTTCTCTACCTTATATAAACGTGACACATTGCACTCACGGAGGAACGAGGGATCCCTAACTTTTACAGCTGAAGGAAGCCAGAGAGCGGCACAATAGCTAATATTGTGAAAGTTGATCCACCCCGGATGGGGTCCTTTTTCCGGTGAGAGCATAATAATATATCACACTAATAGCCACCGAATGTGAAGAACACAGTTGGAAACCATCACCCCCCTCCTTTTTTCACTTGCGGAACATTCCGCCACTTACTAGAGACTTGTTTCACCACGTTAAATGTTCACAATTCACCTGCATTTTTTGCACATCTTTTGCACATTTTTTGCACATTTTTATTTATTTTTATTTCTAATTTTTATATTTTCATATTTTTATTAACTTTTTTCGTATCATATCTTTTTATTGCATTTAAATTTTATTGCATTTAGGTTTTATGGTATTTTTATGTTTATTATATAGCATCACAATTGGACTAAATATTAGATTGTGCCATCACTGTGATATTCATCTTTGTATTTTTGCATATTAGTATAACACTCACGGTTATTTCACCAGTTACCACACCTAGTCCTATTTTCAGCTTTATATTTTTTTAAGGCACATATGAATTCATTTGCACTTGCACCTTACTAATAACCATATACTGTTATGATATAGAGATAAGCATTTCATAATAGGGTCACAAGGTTTTGTGATATCGTGACCTTTATTTTGTGTTTATTTTGTGATTTTTTTGTGGTTTTGGGTTTTATGAACCAGCACGCTGAGAAATATATACAATACGTGTTTCTGTGCTAAATCAACCAGCACGCTGAGAATTATATGTGCCCCCACTTATGTGATACTCACCAACACAATATAGCACATTTATGTCCACACTCTATTTGCCAGCATATTGAGAGTCCTCACATACCGGTATAGCGCCATATCTATTTTCTCTCTTTGTTTTTGCACCTTTCCACCCATCTGGGTGGAAATCAATAGAGGCTGCTCTTACCTTTACTTTGTACTCATTTTTTATTCATCTTTACTCATATTTAATTTTAAGGTTCCATAGCGCAACCTACACCCCATTTAATTAACTCTTCCATAAAGGCCAGATTTGTGGAGTGCACAACTAATATTTGTCCTGTGGACAGATTCTCCCACCTGAGCTGTGGATCTCTGCAGCTCCTCCAGATATACCATGGACCTCTTGGCTTCTTCTCTGATTAATGCTCTCCTTGCCCGGCCTGTCAGCTTAGGTCAGTGATGGCGAACCTTGGCACCCCAGATGTTTTGGAACTACATTTCCCATGATGCTCGTGCACTCTGCAATGTAGTTGAGCATCATGGGAAATGTAGTTCCAAAACATCTGGGGTGCCAAGGTTCACCCTCACTGGCTTAGGTGGACGGCCATATCTTGGTAGGTTTGCAGTTGTGAAATACTCTACAAGGCATTGTATAACCCCTGTCAGTTTTTATTGCGGTCTGTGCCCCCATTACAGAGATTCATCCTCTCTATTTTTCCTGTATACCATTATCATTAAAAGTGAAAGTAAACGAAAATTCCAAATCTGGGAAAAATCCCAAATCCCAAAAATTCCCATTGGAAAATTCCCGCTCAATTACTTTTCTGGGGACATCCCATAAAAGTAATAGAAGGGGAATCTTCCAATGGGGAGGCTAGTTCTGGTGACCTGGGGGGCCCCAAGAAATTCCCTTAATTTGCAGGAAATTCCTCTCACTTCCTGTTTGGCTATGGGCCACAAAGTGAAGGAAAATCTCTGCAATGAAACACAGATGGCTCTAAAATGAAAATAAAAGTTTTGCCCATAGTTCTACTTGAATGATTTTTATGTTGATGTTATTACTGATTTTAAGACTTTCAGTGTTTGTATTTTTTAGTGATAGCTGGCAAGCCATAGAGGAAATGTTAAGAGCTAAACTAGCATACATCAGTAAATGTGACTTCACAGAAGAAAAGCCCACAGGGTCACTGGTATTGCCGAAAGCTGACTGTCTCCTCAGCATGTGGGCACTACAATCCATCAGTAAAGACCAAGAGGCTTACCCCAAGAACCTAAAGAAGTTCTCCTCCTACATTAAGCTGGGAGGATATCTCTTGATCTATGGTGATATCAACGTGACTTTTTTTACAGTTGGGGAACACAAATACCATCTCTTGAAACATGATGACGATTTTGTAAAGAAGGCTTTAACTGATGGAGGCTTCAAAATTTTACAGTATGACAATGTGGAGAGGAAAACTGCAAAGGATCTTGTAGATGTTGAGAAATCTTTCTTTGTCATTGCCCAAAAAGTGAGGGAAGTGTAGACATGGACAAAGACCACCACACACTGAATTCTTCAATCTGAATTTGACACTCAAATCTGCATAAATGTTGTTTTTTCCAGGGGCTGTCCATCCACGGAAAAATCAGGATTCATCTAGATCAGCAACACACATACTGTACATTTACCACATACCCATTGCTTTCTATTTCTCAACATTTGCCATGTGAATAATGTAGCGCTCACCCCCATAGGAGCCTACTAATAAGGTGCCTAGGATCTTTCCCAGTAATTGCACCCACAGCCAGGAACATGGTCAAAATCACACTCTTGGCTCAGAAATCAGTCTAGGGGTATTTTTTTCTGATACTTTATTGCAAAAAGCTTGAACTTGGATGGGTGCAGGGTAACTGTAGGATACTCCAGCAACTTTAAGCAATAACTTGAGGACACTGATCTTCCTCTTAAGAACCTGAGCACAGTCCTTGCTTGCAGCAAATATTGGGCACCGTAGATAATGTTCCTTTTGAGCAACACTGACTCTAGCACAAGAGGGATAGTAGCAGCACAGTCACTGGGATCCCGCACACCAGTCTGTACTGACTAATGTCCTTGGATAATTGAACGCCTTCAATATCTTCCAGACACCTCTTCCGTGATTCTCCAAACCAGATCCCAAAAATAAAGCCCTTCAGTCAGCTCCAGTGAACTTTTCGAAAAAATAGACCCCCCCCCCCCCCCCCCCCAGCTAACATGGCTGAGACCTCAATGGGAAGCAGACACATGGCATGCCTGCCCAGAAGGGCAGCACCCCTCCAAACAGAATGTGGACAACTTAATATTTTGCTTTGTTAAAACAATGTTTAGAGACTGCCTAAACCATGTGTAATAGAATGCAAGATCAGTGCATGGACAAGCTTGTAACTACTTCAAATCTTTAGTAGAGTTCTAATCTCTAAGGTCGCGCCCTATGATTCAATTTTTTAACAATTCTCTCTTCCCCTCAGCAATTAACCAATCCCACTTTTTAATACAGCAAAGGGAAGGTAGACCCTAATCAAAAAAATCCTTCAAAATGGCAAACTATCTACTCTAGTCCAAATTCTACCCTTCTTCCATAACCAACACATGGCACGTGGCATGGATGGAACACTCACAACTAACCTACTTCCTGGGTTCTCTGACACCACCTAATTTATTAGCCCAAATCGCCACTGATTTTGAGGAATGAATCGAAGAAAAGACTGGACGGCCGTACTCTGTTAACACCTTTATTGAAAACGGTTTGAAAATTCTTCTGGTACAAAGACATCGGAGGCACAGGATCAATGAAAAGCTGACATGTTTCACACCACTATGGGGTGCTTAGTCATAGCTGTTGGAAGATGGAATGACCGTCCATATATATGGGAATGAGAAAAAGGTTGATCAAACAGGAAATCCTTCTGATAGGCCCACGTGAAAACATCAGTCCAAATTCCTGGACACGTGACACAGCTGGAGTCATGCAGGTGCATGGGATATCTTAACCAATGAACTTAAACATGACATCCCAAAATAACCTGATAGACATACCTGATGTATCGTGCAACACAAAAAAATGCATAATGAACAAACATAATATGTAATTATTCATAATTAAAATTTGGAACAAATTAATCAATCAACAAAAAATGAAGAAATTGAAAAAAAACTGAAAAAGAAAACAAAAGAATAATGAAAGAATAAAAACACAAATGAAAAAGTAAAAAGCTGAAAAACCAAGTACCATTGTGCATATATATATATATATATATATATATATATATATATATATATATACATACACAAATGCATATTAAAAACATGAGTTTATGGAAATAATTGGATTTTGAGGAAGTGCTGTAACAGATCTGAACATACAATGTTTACCCTTACCTTACCAACTACTAATTCAGGAAATCAATTTTAACCAATTTTTGGTTAGTTGCTATGTATCAGTGCAGTATATACTGTTCTTTCCCTGATGTTTGAATCCAATTCACAGTTTTGATACAACCCCATTATTTTTTTCTAGGTTATACTGTCTAGCTGATCCTGAATCATGTAATGTGTATTACCTTAACAACTTAACTATCTAAATAACCTATGGTACATTACAATTATTATTTTATATAGAGAATACTAAGCTTAAGATGTACTCAACAATTCCCAAATCATGAACTTTATTATATTGCACCTCCATAGGCATAACCATTGCTAACATTGACCTATAACTATTTAACATTCATTAACCTATAAGACATTGTACAATGGTCAATGTATTCTAATATATTTGCATGTACTCAGGTCCGCCATCAGGGGGTACAGACGGTACACATATAAGGGGCCTGTGTGTCCGAGGGGCCAGACCGCAGGTCACAACCCGGGCTATCTTGAACATGAGGCAGCAGGGCTGGACTGGGACAGAAATTTGGCCCTGGACTTCATCCAGACCAGCCCACATTTTGAGTGTCCCATCAGCACTCCCTTACATCAGAGTACCCCATCACCAGCCCCCTTACAACAGAGTGTCCCATCACCAGCCCCCTTACATCAGAGTGTCCCATCAGCACCCCTTACATCAGAGTGTCCCATCAGCACCCCCTTACATCAGAGTGTCCCATCAGCAGCCCCCTTACATCAGAGTGTCCCATCACCAGCCCCCTTACATCAGAGTGTCCCATCAGCACCCCCTTACATCAGAGTGTCCCATCACCAGCCCCCTCACATCAGAGTGCCCCATCACCAGCCCCCTTACAACAGAGTGTCCCATCAGCACCCCTTACATCAGAGTGTCCCATTACCAGCCCCCTTACATCAAAGTGTCCCATCAGCACCCCCTGACGTCAGAGTGTCCCATGAGCAGCCCCCTTACATCAGAGTGCCCCATCAGCACCCCCTTACATCAGAGTGGCCCATCACCAGCCCCCTTACATCAGAGTGGCCCATTGAGCCATCGGCCCACTGGGAAACTCCCGGTAGTCCCAATGGCCAGTAGATGCCTGCGAGGCATCTGCCATCAGAGCGGACTGGCTGCCAGGATGCAGTGAAGGGTGTAGAGGTGGGCGGATCCCACGTGTGTGCAGGTCGGGGCCTTCTGTCAGACGCTGTGTGGGGTGCGGTGGTCAGGTGCCAGGTCGGGGGCCTCATGGAGGAGGACATCATGGGGAGGAGCCCCTCCCTGCTCTTTTGTGTGTGCAGGTAGAAGGGCCCCATGGAGGAGGAGGTCAGGTGGAGGAGCCCCCCCCCCCTCTTTTGTGCTGTGCGGGAGGAGTGAGGCCAGTTGGTGCCAGCATAAGGCCCCATGGAGGAGCAGGTCAGGGTGGAGAAGCCCCCCCTTTTTCTTGCAGCTGGAGATCCCGGTCGAGATGGGACACAGGTTCATCTAGCCCTACTGGCACTGCTGGACAGTTGAGAGCTGGGAGGACTGGTGCTTCCCTAGGTGTGTGTGACACTCCCTCCACCCTGTACCACTGCCCCCCTACCTTTGACAATGCCTCCCACCTGTCCCGCTACCCTCTACCTGTGACACTGCCTCCCACCTGTCCCGCTGCCCCCCTACCTGAGACACTGCCTCTCACCTGCCCTGCTGTCTTCCCCCACACTGTTCCTGCTGCCTCCCACCTGTCCCACTGACCTCCTCCCATGACACTTCCCCTCTGGCTGCCCCCTCCTGTCATGTTGCTCTTCTCCTGTGACACTCCTCCCCTCTGTCCCCCTTCTAACCCACTGCCCCCACCTGTCCCTCTGTTCCCTTCCTGTCCCACTTTCCCCCTTATGTGGTAGGAGGAGATGGAACTGGAGAAGGAGGAGGACATGGGATGGAGTACATTTGTCTGGAGGAGGAGAACATGGGATGGAGGAGATGGAACCGGAGGAGGAGAACATGGGATGGAGGAGATGGGATTGCAGGAGGACGAAGAGGACATGGGATAGAGAACATGGGATGGAGAAGGATGTGGGATGGCCAGTGGGTGATTTGATGGGACAGCCAGAGGCAGGCCCTGGGGAATGTTGATGGTCAGGCTCGGGGGGGGGGGGGGGGGCTAAAGCTGTGTAAGGAGCTCCACCATTTCTGATGGCTGCCCTGCATGTACTATATACCTGAAGTATTTGGTTATACAATAGCTATACTGTGTTATGTATAACTCTTTTTTTGAAAGTAATAAAAACAGATTAAGCTAAAGTCCAAAGAAAAAACAATGTAATGCCTCTGCCTTGTCTAATTCTGGGAGTATAAGAAATGTGACACAGTAGCTTCAGCCTCTTTTGGGGAAAAAATGTGTATTTGTGCAAACCTGATCAGTTCAGGAACAGGTGGTGATTAGGGTAAAGAAGTCTTCCTTCTGGTCGTGAGCGTTAACCTCTTATGGAATATGTGACAGGTGACCTGGACGCACCCCCGTGTGGCCCTGAGTGTTTAGTTATACTACTGGAGACCTAATCTGGACCACTGACCTGTGTAAGAAGCGCTCCGGGCATAAGTTCCAGCATCTGTGCTTGTGATGTCTGCATAGGCCTGGGCACTGAATACTATATCAGTTGCATGCAAATAAACCTATTTGCTGCTGCAATATCATCCACCTGGTGTTTTCCCGTTGTCAATGACTTGCTTCAAATACTGAGAATACCTTGCAACTATGTGCATTGTGGCGCATGGCTTTACTTTTTTTGAGCAGGCGTCCTGTTTAGTAATGTCCTAAGTGCAGCTATCCTTTATTGTTCTGATTGCTCTAAATGATGAAAAGTGAAATCGAATTGGTTTCAGTGGGTTAGACTGGGTGTCATGGTTGCTCTTTGCTTTATCTTATGGACTCTTTGAAGAACTGCCCTGATCAATAAATGAAATGCTCAAAGTCAAGGACTCCTTGGCATAGTCAATAAATAATTGTAAAAAAATCTATGGAAAGTTGCTTGGGCATAACTACAAATTAGAGGGCCCCACTAGCATGGCAGGGGGAGGATAATGATACCAAAAGCAAGTTGCTTTTACGATCATTATCCTCCTGCTTCTCCATTCAGAAGGATAAAGAACACAGGTGCAGGTTTTAAAGAGTGATCACTGTAAAAGCTACATCACAGGCTATCACAACAATCACATAGCTCCCAACTGTCCCTGATTTCGAGGGACTGCCCCTGATTTGGAGCAATGTCCCTCTGTCCCTCATTCCTCCTCATTTGTCCCTCATTTGTCCCTCATTTTGTTCTGATCTATATAGATGTATATAAAATGCACTTTTTATTTATCAAAAAGTGTTTTCCACCCCAAACCTTTCATCTGATATCGAAATTGCTGCTTTTGTAAATTCCAAAAACCAATATAAAGGAATAGAAGTGGTAAAAAAAAAAGCACTTGTGGGTTTAACCAATCTTGTTTTTTTGTACAATTCTCCTTTAAGGGGACATGGCAAGGGGTGTGTCCTATGCCTGCATCCTTTTGTTGATAGGTGTCCCTCATTCCCATGTCAAAAGGTTGGGAGGTATGCAGTCATGTGATCGGGAAGCGATCCTCCTGCATCCCAATTATTAGTACAAATCAGCACAAACACTGACGCCTAGAAGAAGGTCTTCCCCCATAATGCCACTTTATGTGTTATGCCCCTATTAATGGATTAATCTGAAAAAAAGTAATACAAATACCTTTTTTTTAGGACAAACATGCCTTTTTTCTGGTGATATTGTCTTGTGATATATTTTTTATGCAATCCATAGATCAAAAAACTAAACGTTTTTATTTTTTTTTAAATTACACTAAAATATGATCCTGGTGCAAAGTATTGCAAAGTTATTTACAAATTAAATAAAACCTTATGATTTTTACATGTTGCTCTTTTTTTAATGCAACAAACAAAAAATTAGCTAAATACAACCCAGATACATCAAAACAAAAAGGTGTACAAAGTCTTACAGTTAGTCTTTAGAAAGTAGCCACAGCCTGATTAGAAATGCATGTCCCTGCCGGCATGCTGTAAAGAAAGACTTTAGTTCTCTGTGTGGAAATAGTGGTCCCTCTGCATAGGTCCCCCTTTAATAAGGCAAGCCCAGAGCTCTGTAACCACTTGCTGACCAGGCTTTTTCTGGAACTTTTTGTTTACAAGTTTAAATTGGTATTTTTTTGCTAGAAAATTACTTAGGACCCCCAAACATATATATATATATATATATATATATATATATATATATATATATATATATATATATTTAGCAGAGAGATAAAAATGGTGATTGTTGCAATATTTTATGTCACACTGTATTTGCTCAGCGGTCTTTCAAACACATTTTTTTGGAAAAAATACACTTTAACCGTTTTACAGTTTAACAGTTTTACTGCAGCAGAATGTCACGGGCAGGTGAATTGCTGTGATGTTACGTCTTCTTATTATTATTTTTCTTCTTTTTTTATCACTTATATTACTAGTACAAAGAATGTAAACATCCCTTGTAATAGAAATAAGCATGACAGGTCCTCTTTATTGAGAGATCTGCAGCCAAAAAGACTCGCAATCTCTCATTTACAAAATTGACATGGACTTTATACCTGAGAACTGGAAGCAACGTAAGAGGTCACTCTAGGGTTGCGACTTTTTCTTTAAGCCAAACCCGAACATTTTAGCGATGCACAGCAAAAATATATTTTTTTTAGCATACACTATAGGATTGTAACAGACCCGGGACACCTTTGGGTGCTCCAAAGAGAATAGTAATGTGGCGTGCATAGTGCCCCCTCACCCTCCTATGGGACCCTGTTCTGAGCCACATTCCTGTCTGAATATTGTGTCCGGGTTTCAGGTGGACTGAAACCCGAACAGATGATTCAAAACCCGAACTGTCCGGGTGAATCCCGGACAGGTGGCAACCCTAGGTCACTCCGGTCCTCCAAGGGCATAGAGTCGAGTGGGGTCCATCTTGCCCTTACTCGACTTCCTGCCCAGTGAGTGGCCACATCGGATCGCTTATGGGTATACCAATGGCTCTGGTAAGCTCGGAAATGACCACGAAGCGGCGGGTCCTGCCACCTCTAGACATGATCCCACAGCAAATTTGCCTGTGGGACCAATTTTATCAGATGCTGAATCGCCCATAGTAAAAAATAATACTGGGGCTATGGCAGTTAGCTGTTGCTTTGCAAGCACTTGATTTGAATCAACTGCCAACACTCATTCACAACTAAATCACACCCCAGAATTTTTTCCGGTAACACAACAATAGTGCTTTTCCATGTGTTGCAGCGCAGGTTCCGTACCTTAAGGTCCAGTTCACACCGCTGCGGGTGAGAGATCCGGATGTGATTCGCACCGCACTGCAGTGCAAATCACATCCGATCTCTGTAGCGATGCGAGTTCAGCCATACAGATAGTATGGCTGAAATCGCATCGCTCCCGCCGCAAACTCGCACGGGACCCTTTTTTTGGTCCGCAGCAGAATCGGATCGCATGGGTGTTCACACCATGCGATCCGATTCCTGTGCGAGTGTGCAGATCGCACTGCGATATGCGGACGGATCTGGGGGTGTCATTAACATTTCATTGACACTCCCAGCAGTCCGCATAGGGCAGTGTGAACTGCCGGCGGGAGGCATGCGATGCGGGAAAACGCAGCGGATTCGCGGCGTTCCCACATCGCTATGGTGTGAACCCAGCCTAATGCATAGTGGTGCCATTCAAAATGAATGCAACTTTAGCACACTAATGCACGTAATGTGCATCACCTCAATTCAATAGTGTGAATCTGTCCTGGAATATAAAGTAATTGGCTCCTTTCAACTGAATGTTCAGTTGGGCTTTAACATAAATTAGCCACTGTGACCTACATTTAGAACTCTGCTGACATCTAGTGGACATTTAGGAGACTGTCAGTGATAGCGTACAACTGAAACCTCATACTATCAAACAAAACACATGCATGGAAAATACATGAAAAAGTAGTAAAAATTTGGCATAATAAAATTAATAAGAAGCGTTACCTTGTATATCTTAATACTAAAGTGCTTGAGTAATGTAAAGGGGTGACAGGAGGGTTTGAATGGTTAATTCACAATAGTGGGTCCATGGGTTTTTATATTATTTAGCAAAATGTAACCTTTGTGCTCATGTATTTGTTGTTCTTTCATACAATTAATAAATAAATATAAATATGTGCAAAATAAGCAATCTATGCAATGAATGTGCAGTGTGCAAACCTTACGGTAAATGTGCAACAATTATTAAAGTGCAAAAATCTCATACAGTGCAATAGATAACTCATTTAAAAATAAGCTGTGCGGTAATCATATCCATGCAATCCTCAAAATAGAATACACAAAAAAAATAAAAGTCCATGTAACACAGCAAATATGTGACCTTAATGAACAAACGTGCGGTCCAAAGAATATAAACTCAGGCAGTGAAAGTCCAAACAATCTCCATGCAGTGAGATCAGGATGTAGAAAACCACCAAAGCTGTGACATTCCACCAATATTAAACACTTCAGTGCTCTGTGCACCCCTTATTTCCCCCAGCCTTTCACCTCAAAAACAATACCATCAGCAGTAAGCATACATAGGATGAGAAAAGAGGGAGTGGGGCTCCAATAGTGTAGTAATTAAAAACCAACTGTCACGTACCTAGTAGTTGAGCCCGGAATGCAGGGAGCGGCCCCTCGTATCCCCTGGCTAATGAACCCCTGGAGATGGTGACAGGAATTCAAAAGTTCAGAGGGCACAAGTGCCTGGCAGATGAAGACCGGTCCAGATAAGCAGCAGGGCACCGACAGCGGGTAGATAGAGCTGGTGGTACTTGGCTGGTGTAGGCAGGCACAAGTGGGTAGACTGGCAGGCAGGTGGACGTCAGGAAGTACTGGGAATCCAACGGGTAAGCAGGAACAGCAGAGTCCGGTGCAGGCCGGGTAAGCAGGGATCGATCAGCGTGGTACAAGAGGATGAGGCAGAGACGTGGTCAGACAGGCAGAAGTCGTAGGCAGGCAGTAACGGATCAAGGTCAAGAACTAGCCGGGTATCAGGAACCAAGGTAACGGGTACAGGTACAGAATAGCAGGATCACAGAACACGCTGTAGACTGGACAGCAAAGATGGGATGGAGCAAGGGCCTTAAGAAGTCCTTAGGGCGCCAAAACGGTCGTACGACGGGTCAGCGTGCCCCCGCGAGCGGACGTGCACCCGTTCGTGACCCTACGTGCACGAGTGCGCTCGTTCGTGTTGACGCGAGTGCGTTCGTTCGCTTTGGCGCTTTGGTTGCACATTACGAGTTCTCAACGACAGGCTTCTGCGGGTAAGTCTCCCGTGTGCGACCGGAACGCCAGGACAATCGTGACATTGCCCCCCCCAAGGGGCAGCCTCCGGATGCCCAACTGAGCCATCTTACTCGGATGGGAATTCTTGAAGGCACGGATGAGTCTCTTGGCGTGGATGTTAGCTTCTGGCTCCCAGGAGTTCTCCTCAGGTCCGTACCCCTTCCACTTGACCAAAAATTGAACCTGATTCTGTCTCTTCCTGCAATCCAGTATGGCTTCAATTTCAAATTCAATTTCTCCATTGACCATCACGGGTTCCGGAGGACTGGAGATCCTGTCCGCGAAGGGATCCGGGACTGCGGGTTTGAGAAGTGACACATGGAAGACTGGGTGGATTCGGAAGGATTCAGGAAGTTTGAGTTCAAAAGCCACGTCGTTTAATTTCCTCTTGATCGAAAAGGGACCCACGAATTTCAGGCCCAACTTTTTGGGGGGCAAGACAGTCTAAGGTTCAAGGTGGACAACCAGACTCGATCCCCAACCTTAAGATCCAGCTCCCCTCTTCTCCTTCTGTCGAAGACCTCTTTGTTGCGTTCTTGTGACTTGGCCAGGGTTTCTTGTAAGAGTTCGTTATTGACTTCAAAGAAGTTAAGACTCTCCTGAACCGCGGGTACCGAACACTCGGGAAGACTGCCAGACAAGAACAATGGATGGAAGCCAAAGTTCGCATAAAAAGGGGACTGCTTGGTGGCCGAGTGGACTGTGTTGTTGTAAGCGAACTCCGCCATCGGTAGAAGAGAGACCCAGTCGTCTTGGGAGAAGGACGAGAAACAGCGAAGATACTGCTCCAGTGTCTGATTCGTCCTCTCGGTCTGACCGTTGGTCTGCGGATGGTAGGCTGAGGACAGGCAAAGATCGATCTTCAGAGTCCCACAGAGCGCCCTCCAGAATCTTGAGGTGAACTGCACCCCCCTATCAGATGTGATGCTGGCGGGAATGCCATGGAGTCTCACAATCTCCTTAACAAAGGTGTTAGCTGTTTCCGCGGCTGAGGGGGTGCCCTTCATGGGCAAGAAGTGGGCCATTTTGGTGAGTCTATCGACTACGACGAAGATTGTTGAATGGTTCTCTGAAGGAGGGAGTTCGACGATAAAATCCATGGAGATCATCCTCCATGGTCTATCAGGAACAGGTAACGGTTTTAGTAGACCCCAGGCTCTTGACTTGCTGCTCTTACTCCGAATACAGGTGGCACAGGCCTCCACATACCTCTTGCAGTCGTCCTTCATTCGTGGCCACCAGAATGTACGCCTGAGTAACTCCAGGGTTTTGAATACCCCAAAATGGCCAGCCAGTGGATGGTCATGACAGGAGGCCAGAACCAGAGTCCGAACTGCCTGGGGAACAAAGATCCTGTCCCCATGCCATAGAAGGTCATCACCGGAAGATAGCGGGATACCGGATGGAGGAGTAGCGCCTACGGAAGCCTGCTTAACTTGAGACACCACATCCCCCTGGAGTAGGAGAAAGTTCCCAGAAGAAAGGATGGTATCGGTAGGTGGCAAACTCTCCGGCTGACTGAACATGCGGGATAAAGCGTCTGGCTTGGTATTCTTGGATCCGGGACGGTAAGTGATGTGGAAAGAAAACCTCGAGAAGAAGAGTGCCCACCTGGCCTGACGGGGCTTCAATCTCTTAGCTGTCTTTAAGTACTCCAAGTTTTTGTGGTCGGTATAGACCAGGATCGGGTGGATGGCTCCCTCCAGCAGATAGCGCCATTCCTCGAGGGCAGATTTAATTGCCAGTAACTCACAATCTCCTACGTCGTAATTCTTTTCGGCCTCTGACAATTTGCGAGAAAATAAGGCAACCGGATGGAGTAAAGACTTGGGTCCCTGCCTCTGGGAAAGTATCGCCCCGACTGCTATTTCTGAAGCGTCAACTTCTAGGTTATACGGTAGAGCGGGATCGGGGTGCTTCAGGACCGAGGCCGAGACAAACAAATCCTTCAGGGTCTTGAAGGCCTCTTGTGCTTCGGGGGTCCAACGGAACCTTTGGCCCTGCTTGGTCAGCCCGGTAATGGGAGCGATAATAGAGGAGAATCCCTTAATGAACTTGCGGTAGAAATTAGCGAACCCCACAAATCGCTGAACTCCCTTCCTATCGGAAGGGGCAGGCCAGTCCTGAATTGCGGAGATCTTCTGGGGATCCATCTCAATCCCTCTTACCGAGATGACCAGGCCAAGGAACTGGATACTCTGCTGTTCGAAAACACATTTCTCGGGTTTGGCGTATAAGCCGTGAAGGCGGAGACGGGTCAGGACCTTCTTGACATGTTCCCGGTGGACGGCTAAAGTGGAAGAAAAGATTAGGATGTCTCCAGGTAAATAATTACAAACAGATCAAGGTAATCTCTAAAAATGTCATTGACAAAATGCTGGAACGTGGCTGGGGCATTACACAACCCGAACGGCATCACTAAATATTCGAAGTGCCCGAAGCGGGTACGGAAGGCCGTTTTCCACTCGTCACCCCTCCTAATACGGACGAGGTTGTAGGCACCCCGAAGATCCAGCTTGGAGAACAACTTAGCAGAACCCAGTCTCTGAAAAAGTTCGGGTACTAACGGTAGGGGGTAACGATTTTTAATGGTAATTTTGTTCAGAGCCCGATAGTCCACACACGGACGTAAGGAGTGGTCTTTTTTTTCCACGAAGAAAATCCCAGCGCCAGCCGGGGAGGTAGAGGGTCGGATAAACCCTTTTTCAAGGTTATCATCCAAGTAGGACTTCAGAGTACTCAGTTCAGACTCGGATAGAGGGAAGATTCTTCCGAAGGGGATTTCTGCCCCTGGGAGCAGTTCTATAGGGCAGTCATATGGCCTATGGGGTGGAAGAGTCTCTGCCCCCTTCTTACTGAAAACGTCTAGAAAAGCATGATATTCTTTGGGTACAGCTTGTCGGGTTTCATCGTCTGCTTCCAAACAGAGAAGGGCCGAGGAGTCCCCGTTGGGAGTCGGACAACAATGCTGGAGGCAGTAGTCCGAAGGGAACTCGATTATTCCAGTGGCCCAGTCAATGCGTGGGTTGTGTGCTTTCAACCAAGGCATACCTAGAATGATGGGAAACAGAGGCGACTTGATGACGTTTAGGCATAGAAATTCTCGGTGAGTCCCGGCGATGACAGCGGATAGGGGACTAGTCTCCTGAGTCACTGGTCCTGATCCCAAAGTAGACCCATCGGCCAGGTATACCGAGAGCCCCTTCTCTCTCGGTCTAAGGGGAATCCTGTTCTTTCGGGCGAAGGACGAGTCTACAAAGCCACTGCACGCCCCGGAGTCAATAACTGCGTGGGTTGGGATAGTCCTTCCTGGAAGCTGCAAAAGAACAGGAACAGCCAGATGAGAGGTGTTATCAGACAGCACAGGTGAGGGGACAGGTGGAACAAGGAGACACTTACGCATCTTAGCTGGGCAAGAGCGAACAAAGTGCCCTGGTTCTCCACAGTACAGGCAGAGGTTGTTGACCAGGCGACGTTGGCGTTCTTCTGGAGTCAGGGATGGACGGAGTAGCCCCAGCTGCATGGGTTCCGGGGTGTCCAATGTGGATGCGGCTGGAACAGGAGGAGCTGGGTGGATGGAGCTAGGCACCCGTGGTAGCATCCAGATCGGGCGAGTAGCTGTGGAAGAACGTTCTTGGTGGCGTTCTCTCAGGCGCCTGTCAATTTGGACAGAGACGTCTATCAGAGCTTCCAGGGTCTCGGGAACGCCCACACGTGCCAACTCGTCCTTCAAAGGCTCAGAGAGACCCATGCGGAACTGATACCGCAGGGCCGCGTTGTTCCAGTCTGTATCTGCGCTCCAACGCCGAAATTCCGAAACGTAGTCCTCCACAGGCCTGCGACCTTGTTGCAGGGCATGCAAGGCTGCTTCTGCGGTTGCAGCGAGTTGGGGGTCTTCATAGAGTCTGGACATCGCCTGGAAGAAGGTATTCATGGAGTCTAGGGATATATCCTTTAGTTCCAACAAACGGTGTGCCCAGGCCTGAGGTTCGTCCGTCAGCAAAGAAATGATGAATCCCACCTTAGTCGCCTCAAGGGAGAAGGTCCTAGGTTGCAGAGCGAAATAGAGCTCGCAGGAGTTGCGGAAGGCTCTGAACTTGTTCCGGTTTCCGGCGAATCGTTCCGGAGTTGGGACTCTGGGTTCGGGTGGCATCATCACCACTGATGGTGGGGCATGGGCCCCCGGAGCAACTGGTGAAGAAGCAGATAGCGCCTGGACTCGTTCTTCCAGTCTACCGTAGCCTTCCTGCAAATTCTTAACTGCCTGAGTCAGGCCGGCCAGGTGGTGGCAGAGCTCGTCCATGGGGGAGGCTCCCTGCGCAGGCTCGGACATGGCTGTCCAGTACTGTCACGTACCTAGTAGTTGAGCCCGGAATGCAGGGAGCGGCCCCTCGTATCCCCTGGCTAATGAACCCCTGGAGATGGTGACAGGAATTCAAAAGTTCAGAGGGCACAAGTGCCTGGCAGATGAAGACCGGTCCAGATAAGCAGCAGGGCACCGACAGCGGGTAGATAGAGCTGGTGGTACTTGGCTGGTGTAGGCAGGCACAAGTGGGTAGACTGGCAGGCAGGTGGACGTCAGGAAGTACTGGGAATCCAACGGGTAAGCAGGAACAGCAGAGTCGGGTGCAGGCCGGGTAAGCAGGGATCGATCAGCGTGGTACAAGAGGATGAGGCAGAGACGTGGTCAGGCAGGCAGAAGTCGTAGGCAGGCAGTAACGGATCAAGGTCAAGAACTAGCCGGGTATCAGGAACCAAGGTAACGGGTACAGGTACAGAATAGCAGGATCACAGAACACGCTGTAGACTGGACAGCAAAGATGGGATGGAGCAAGGGCCTTAAGAAGTCCTTAGGGCGCCAAAACGGTCGTACGACGGGTCAGCGTGCCCCCGCGAGCGGACGTGCGACCCTACGTGCACGAGTGCGCTCGTTCATGTTGACGCGAGTGCGTTCGTTCGCTTTGGCGCGCGTCAAGGGGAAACGACGAGTTCTCAACGACAGGCTTCTGCGGGTAAGTCTCCCGTGTGCGACCGGAACGCCAGGACGATCGTGACACCAACTTTAATTAAAAATATCCACACTTACATATAAATAAGTGAACTCTTTGATAAAGTCACGTGAATGTGACGCAACGCGTCAGGGAGGAGCCAGGTGTCACAATCGTCACTTCCGGCCGCGGACCGGAAGTCCACCTGTTTGCATACCCGCGATTGTTATTATTTATATGTAAGTGTGGATATTTTTCATTAAAGTTGGTTTTTAATTACTACACTATTGGAGCCCCCCCTCCATCTTTTCTCATCCTATGTATGCTTACTGCTGATGGTATTGTTTACACTGAGGAGCCGACCATACGAGGAATAAAGGAGGATTGGGATTGTCATCATTACATTCACAGCGCTATATGGCCCCAAGTGGTCTGGTTTTGAGGTGAGAGGCTGGGGGAAACAAGGGGTTCACAGCGCACTGAAGTGTTTAATATCGGTGGAATGTCACAGCTTTGGTGATTTTCTACATCCTGATCTCACTGCACGGAGATTGTTTGGACTTTCACTGCTTGGGTTTATATTCTTTGGACTGCACGTTTGTTCATTAAGGTCACATATTTTCTGTGTTACATGGACTTTTTTTTTTTTTTGTGTATTCTATTTTGAGGATTGCACGGATATGATTACTGCACAGCTTATTTTTACATGAGTTGTCTATTGCACTGTATGAGATTTTTGCACCTTAATAATTGTTGCAAATTTACCGTAAGGTTTGCACACTACACATTCATTGTATAGTTTGCTTATTTTGAACATATTTATATTTATTTTATATTGATGCATTTTTTATTTTTTAATTTGTTGATAATTCATTTTTCAAGTTAGGTAGCACCACATAATATTTTTAGCACAATTCTTTTGATAGTGTAGAGATCACTTTATATGTTGGCAGCTTCCCTTATCAATTTTTTGAGCGTTAGAGTTGTGTCAGGGATAGTAGTAAGGGTTGTGCGCATTAGTATCTTCTTTTAAACTAAACAGTCCTGCTACTAATATGCAAAAGTAAATGTAGGCCATATGACAAAACGCAGCTCTTCTTTCTATTTAATTCATCAAAAGATGAAAGCTGAATACGTGTCCACCCGAAACCACCTTCCTTGACTCGTTTCACCACTACTGGCTTGCTCAGAAGAACAGGGGCATTTATGTATGCAGTTTTTATCTTTTGATAAATTAAATATAAAGAGCTACATTTTGGAGTACAGCTTACTTTTCACTGAGAGTAGAGATGGGCTATGCACCTCGGCCATCCGTGTGGATTGAAAGGAGCAAGTCTGCAGCAGAGCTATGGGTTTGGGCATGTTTCTGTACTAATGTGCAAAGTTTGAGTTTATGTCAAAAGTTTAATAGCCAAGATCTTCACTCCATCTCTAAACGCTTCCCCCGACTGGTGTATGAAATGCAAAGATGGCAGCGCCTTATAGGGGAAAAAACTGTAGTTTTTGCATTACCAATTATGTGTCAGTGGGTGGTTTATAGGCTGAAAATTTCATACAAGGCAGTAGCTTCTATAGACATTGGTAAAGGAAAAGGTTGCTTTAAGGGTTCCCTTTAAGGAATCTTAACACCAGAAACACACAAATACAGATGGCATTTGAGGAATGAACACATTTATTTCACAGTAAAACATACAACTTGACCAATTTTTGAAAATTAAGTCAGCCAAGCCTATTTACAACAATAGCATTTACCAATGTTAGGATTAATGGGTGGTTGATGTACATATTAACTAAACTGAATTAAACCACAGTGTGAGACAACTACAGAGCATTGCCCACAGTAAGGTGGCATGAAGATATATTTGGTCTATTTCTTTACAGTAATGTGCATTTTGAGGTGGATTCTAATCAATAAAGTGGACCGTTTTAACTGAAAAAATGTAATAGGTAGCCTACCAGCTGGGATTTGTACTGGACTGTTGTCACTAGTTATTAATGAACTGATAGGTTGGATATTATAAAACTATTTTACACTTCAGTGGTAAGAGACAATGGATATACTATGAGGTCAAATGAAGAACAGTTCTACTAGGTTAGAGCACCTTCAGATGAATAGCGTGTCATGAACAAAGGTGGGGTTCACCAAGTAACATGACTCTGCCTGGGCTATATACATTCTTCGAGGACTGAAGGTTAATTCCTTGTGACTTTCCCACCCCAATCACCTTTCTTCCATTTTGTATTGGAAGTGTCTGGTTGTTATCTGCAACAAGAAGTTCTCCCTTTGCCCTGAGTCTCCTTAATGGAATGCTCTAAAACTCACTACCACTAAGCACAATACCAGAACATTGACTTTCCGATCAGAAGTCGGTATGTGAATATTGTGCACCTCAGGTTCAGAGGTGCACAGAAAGAGAACAGCAGCATGGCTGTGCATCTCTTGGTGCCAGCTTTTAATTGGTAAGCTTACCCTGATAATTTTAATGGCTGTTTTTGTGGCATGTTAATGTGACTTGCATTAAGGCAGCCTATATTTAATTAATGGGCTACCAACACATCCCACAGTGACCATTGGGGTGCCATTCAAAATGAATAGTGATAACTTACCTAAAGGTAAGTCTGAGGTTACTGAAGAAATAGGTGATCAGTATTTTCCTCAGTATAGGTTCCTTTACATTTAAATTGCCTTTCAACATTCAAATTTGTTCTATATCAATAGTGAAAACCCTGCAAATCTCAGCTAGTCATGGCAAATTTACATAATTAAAAACAGTGTTTCTCAACCTTTTTGTCAGTCAAAGCACTTTTTTAAATTCTACACAATCTTGCAGCAGCAGCATCATTACATGAAGTACACCCAACATTAGAGGTGATTTAGTCTTACAAAATAAATACACCTTTGCACTTTGGTACTGATTAGTGGTCCATTGTTTCTCTTCCTCACTCAGCTACCATGACCCCAGTACAGGCGGAGAGAAGCAAGGAAGGGGCAAATAATGAAGATCAACCAATGATATCTTCAATCGTTAAGATGCCTGCAAGGTGGCCAAGGTTTCAATGCTGCACAGTAAAAAGCTTTTTCTAACAAAAAGGCAGGCTCAATCCACTTGCTATTTTTTGGGGGGTTTGGGGCAATTTTGGCCAAGGCACCCCGGAGGAGCACAGAAGACATCCCAGAATGCCATGATACCCTAGATGAAAATGGCTGATTTATAGTAAGCATGAACCTTAGAAGCCTAGCTAATATAGTAGCGCTATAGGTTACGCAATGAGTTGTTGAGTACGGGGCTGCACAACACTTGTTTGTTTGAAATCTTTGCAAATTTACTAAAAATGAAAAAAAAAATCACATGTACATACAGTATCTCACAAAAGTGAGTACACCCCCTCACATTTTTGGAAATATTTTATTATATCTTTTCATGTGACAACACTGAAGAAATGACACTTTGCTACAATGTAAAGTAGTGAGTGTACAGCTTGTATTACAGTGTAAATTTGCTGTCCCTCGCAATAACTCAACACACAGCCATTAACCACTTCCCGACCGGCGCACGCGATGTACATCGGCACAATGGCACGGACAGGCATATTGGTGTACAGGTACGTCCGTTTCTATATGCCGCCCTGCCATCGCGCGCACGCCGCCGGCGGCGCGCTCGTGTGCCGGTCGGGACCCCCGTGAGTCCGGTCGTGGGTCCCGCGGACTCGATCGCCACGGGCATACCCGTGATCGTCTCATGGGGCATCTGAACTAGGAGATGCCGTTGTAAACAGCATCTCGCAGTTCTGCCTAGCAACAAGTGACGCTGATCTCTGCTCCATGTGAATGGAGCAGAGATCAGTGTTCACTAAAAGAAAGCCCAGCCCCCAACAGTTAGTAACACGCCCCTAGGAACACTTAACCACTACACTGCCACCCACTGGTTAACCCCTTCACTGCCAGTGTCATTTACACAGGAATCACTGCATTTATATAGCAGTGATTGCAGTATAAATGACAATGGTCACAAAAATGTGTCAAAAATGTCAATAAAAATTGCTGATCACCGCCATTACTAGTAAAAAAAAATTCATAAAAATGCCATAAAACTATCCCCTATTTTGTAAACGCTATAACTTTTGCGCAAACCAATCAATAATCGCTTATTACGATTTTTTTTACCAAAAATATGTAGAAGAATACATATCGACCTAAACTGAGGGAAAAAAATTTTTAGATATATTTTTGGGGGATATTTATTATAACAAAAAGTAAAAAATAATGTGTTTTTTCAAAATTGTCGCTCTATTTTTGTTTATAGCGCAAAAAATAAAAACTGCAGAGGTGGTCAAATACCACCAAAAGAAAGCTCTATTTGTGGGAAAAAAGGACGTCAATTTTGTTTGGGAGCCACGTCGCATGACTGCGCAATTATCAGTTAAAGTGACGCGAATCGCAAAAAGTGGTCTGGTCTTAAGCCAGCAAAATGGTCTGGGGCTTAAGTGGTTAATGTCTAAACCGCTGGCAACAAAAGTGAGTACACCCCTAATTGAAAACGTCCGAATTGGGCCCAATTAGCCATTTTTCCTCCTCTTGTCATGTGACTCGTTAATGTTACAAGGTCTCGGGTGTGAATGGGGAGCAGGTGTGTCAAATCTGGTGATATTGCTCTCACTTTCTCATACTGGTCACTGGAAGGTCAATATCGCACCTTATGGCAAAGAACTCTGAGGATCTGAAAAAAAGAATTTTAACACTACTGTGAGGGGTTAGCTCGGCAGCGGGTGTGTGTGACCCCCTGGATGGGTTCACAACACAAAATCAGGCACAGCAGACAGCGTTGTAGGTGCAAAAAAACAAAAGATGCGGTTTATTTCTGCTACATGCAGTGATACATACAACAGCCAAACAAAAATAAAACATGAAAATAAATCCTGGTCAGCTTGACCTCTAACTACACACTTAGATTTCCCTGTCTAACAACTGAGAGCAGCCTTGTGCTGTCCCAGTCCCTGTCATAGAGGTTTGCCACACAGGCGTTAACTCACCGCACAGAACAGGTGTCACACTCCCCAGTCTATACAACACAAAAAACTGGTTCCAGGATGGAGCATCTCCCTATGCATGCTGGGGTTTTTTGTAGAGGTCTTAATGAGCCCACTTACTTCAGCTGGGCTCATTAACTCTTCCCCTCTAATTGTAAAGGTCTGCATAAAGCCTGAATCTAGGACACACATATTTACCATCCTGAATACAACCAGGTGATTTTACCTGCGTGCTGCCACATACCCCCCCCTCTTGTTTCAACCTTGGGGTTGTAACACAAGCAGTCAGACACGCATGTATCCGAGACAAAGCATCCACATTCCCCATTTTAACACCAGGGCGATGCTTAACTGTAAAGTTAAATTCCTGTAGGGCCAGGAACCACCTATTTACCCTTCTATTGGTCTCCTTGTTTTGAGCCATCCACTTTAAAGGAGCATGATCAGTCACCAGGTCAAAGTGCCTACCTAGCAGATAGTACCGAAGGGAATCTAGAGCCCACTTCACTGCTAAACATTCCTTCTCAATCGTGGAGTAATTTACCTCATGGGACTTCAACTTCCTGCTGAGGTAAATGACTGGGTGCTCTTCCCCGTTCCAGACCTGGGATAACACTGCTCCTAACCCAACGTCTGATGCATCAGTTTGTACCACGAAGTCCTTAGAGAAGTCTGGTGAGTACAACACTGGCTGGCTACATAAGGCTGTTTTTAAGGACTGAAATGCTTCTTCAGCCTCTGGGGACCATTTAACCATAACCGACTCTTTCCCTTTTGTCAGGTTGGTGAGGGGCACCGCCTGAGAAGCAAAATGGGGAATGAATCGTCGATAATAGCCAGCGATTCCCAGAAAGGCTCGTACCTGTTTCTTGCTGTTGGGACGTGGCCAACTCTGTATGGCCTCGACTTTATTGACTTGGGGTTTTATCACCCCCCTCCCAATAGTGTACCCAAGATATTTGGCCTCCTCCTGTCCAATGGTACACTTCTTTGGATTGGCCGTAAACCCAGCTTCCCGGATGGAGTCTAGGACTGCTTGTACTTTTGGCAAATGTGAGACCCAGTCTGTGCTATGGATAATCACATCATCCAGGTAAGCTGCAGCATATTTCTGATGGGGCCTCAGAATCTTATCCATTTTCCGCTGGAATGTTGCCGGTGCATTCTGTAACCCAAACGGCATTCTCTTATATTGGAATGCCCCATCTGGGGTTACAAACGCAGTTTTCTCCTTGGCCGACTCGGCCAGGGGAATTTGCCAATACCCTTTGGTGAGATCAAGAGTTGTCATATATCGGGCTGTTCCCAGCCGGTCAATCAACTCATCTATACGCGGCATGGGGTAGGTGTCAAATTTTGTAACTTTATTTAATTGTCGAAAATCGTTACAAAACCGCCAGCTCCCATCAGGTTTGGGCACTAGTACGATAGGACTGGACCAGTCACTCTGGGACTCCTCTATCACACCCAATTCCAGCATCCTTTGAACCTCCCCACGTATTGCCTCCCGTCGGGCCTCTGGTATTCTATAAGGTTTTAGTTTTACCCTTTCTCCTGGCGGGGTGATAATGTCATGCTCTACGCCAGATGTTTGTCCCGGAAGCTCAGAGAAAATCTCTTTGTTACGAAGTACAAACTCTTTAACCTCCTGTTGTTGGGGTTTCGATAAGGTGTCTGCTATCCCAACCTCAGGAACTAAGCAATCAGGCTGTACTTGTAACAAAGTCTCTGCGACTAGGGATTCCCTATCCCTCCAGGCTTTCAGCAGATTGACATGATAGATCTGCTCCGGCTTTCGCCTTCCTGGCTGTCTAACCCTGTAGTTCACCTCACTAATTTTTTCAATTACTTCATATGGACCTTGCCATTTGGCCAGAAATTTGCTTTCAACCGTAGGGACTAGCACCAAGACCATATCCCCCGGGGAAAAAGTACGTGTCTTGGCCCCACGGTTGTACACTCTCTGCTGTGCTAACTGCGCTTGGGTTAAATGTTCCTTTACAATTGGCATTACCTGTGCAATTCTATCTTGCATCAGGGCGACATGCTCAATCACACTCCTGTGAGGAGAACTCTCATTTTCCCAAGTTTCCTTGGCGATATCCAGCAGCCCTCTTGGGTGTCTCCCATAGAGCAACTCGAAGGGTGAGAAACCCGTAGAGGATTGGGGTACCTCCCTAATGGCAAACATCAGATAGGGTATTAGACAATCCCAATTCTTTCCATCTCTATCCACCACCTTCTTTAACATTTGTTTAAGGGTTTTGTTGAATCTTTCAACCAACCCATCTGTTTGGGGGTGATACACAGATGTACGCAATTGCTTCACTTTGTACAGCTTGCATAATTCTTTCATAACCCGGGACATAAAGGGTGTACCTTGGTCCGTAAGCAGTTCCTTACAAATACCCACGCGGCTAAAAACAAGAGATAGCTCTTTGGCTATGGTTTTGGCCGAGGTATTTCGGAGAGGAATTGCTTCCGGATAACGGGTGGCATAGTCCAATATAACCAAAATGTACTGATGGCCCCTGGCGGACTTCATTATCGGACCTACCAAATCCATTGCGATCCTTTCAAAGGGGACCTCAATGATAGGAAGAGGTACCAGCGGGTTACGGAAATGTGGCATAGGTGCCGACTTCTGACACACAGGGCAGGAGGAACAATAATTTTCTATTTCCTTCATGACCCCAGGCCAATAGAATCTCTGCAATACCCTCTCTCTGGTTTTCTCTGTCCCCAGATGACCTCCCAGAATGTGCCCATGGGCCAATTCTAACACCAACTTCCTGTAAGGTTTGGGCACCACAAGTTGCTCAATGGTTTCTTCTGCCCTTTGAGCCACTCGATACAGCAGGTCCCTTTCCATAGTGAAGTAAGGATAAGGGCAAGTCTTATCTGGGTTCACTAACTCGCCATCTATTTTCACCACATTTTCCCGTGCCTTTATTAGGGTGGGGTCTTTTAACTGTTCTGTGGCAAAATTTTCCCTGTGAACCTCAAGATCCGAAAACTGCACAGACGGCATGTTTTCATCTGAGGATGTTGGCTCCTCCCCAGTTTCTCGAGTTTCCCCCGCCAATACAGACAAGGGAAATTCAGGAGAGTCCTCACCACTCCCAGAGGAATTCTGGTCATCTTCCTGGTTTATAGGGGCACCAGTGAGGGGCTCAGGACAATCCCAGAGTTCCCAGAATTTTGGAAAATCCCTTCCCACAATAGCATCATGTGGTAACTGAGACACTAACCCCACCTGATGAGAGAGGTTACCTTTGGGGGTCTCAAAAAACACTGAAGTTACAGGATACTCTCGGGTGTCCCCATGCACACAAATAACAGCCACCCTGTTCTTCCCAGAGACCTCCGTAGTAACTAATTCAGCTTTTATCAATGTTACCAGGCTACCTGAATCCAGCAACACATCAACATTTCTACCATTAATACACATTTTACATAAATGTTTCTCAGGTCCCCGAATGGCAGTGCATGCAACTGTCGCAAACAGCGACTGACGTCTTTCCCTTATAAAGTCACATTGCATAGGCTCATCCACAACGGGGCAATTGGCTGCAATATGTCCCTCTTGCCGGCAGCGGTAGCAAATAATCTTTTTCACTGTCTCTTGCAGCATGGGCTTCCTGGGCTGCTCCCGCCAGACCTTAGGTAGAACCCCCACCCTCTCACACTCTCCACCCTCACCCCTTGGAGTCATCTTACCCGCCACTGGGGATGATCTGGTCTTAGGATGGAAAGTCCGTGAGTCCCTGGAAGAGGTGGTCAAGTTCTCTGTAGCCAAGTACCTCTCAACCAGATCCACAAGTTTATCTGCATTTTCTGGGTCTCCATGGCTTACCCATTTTTGGATGGCAGTAGGAAGAGCTCTCAGGAAACGATCCATAACAACACGTTCCACAATGTTTGGTGCGGTCAAAGTCTCTGGCTGCAGCCACTTCCTGCTCAGGTGAATGAGATCATACATTTGAGACCTGGGGGGTTTTCCAACCTGAAAAGTCCAATTATGCACACGCTGAGCCCGGACGGCCAGGGTGACACCCAGCCGTGCCAATATTTCTGCTTTTAGCACCACATAGTCTTTTGCTTGGTCAGGCTCTAGGTCATAATAAGCTTTCTGCGATTCCCCAGTTAACAGAGGGGCCACCAGTCCAGCCCATTGCTCCTTAGGCCACTTTTCCCTTTCAGCAGTCCTTTCAAATGTGGTCAAAAACACCTCCGGATCATCCTCTCCAGTCATTTTTGTCAATAAACGGCTCACACCAAAGGATGCGGTATTATTGTAACCACTTGCTTCATTGGTCTGCGGAAGTTGCTGTATTAATGTCTCTATTTTCTGTTGAAAACTCTGCTCTTGCTTCTGCAACAGGTCTATAAAGCGGGCTTCAGATCGCTGCTGGGCTTGTTGCTGAGCTTCCAAACTCTGCTGCAAAGTTGCATTTGTCTGCTGCTGATTTGCATTTGTCTGCTGCTGGGCTTGTTGCTGAGCTTCCAAACTCTGCTGGTGAGCCTTCTGCTGATTTTCCAGACTCTGCTGCAAAGTTGCATTTGTCTGCTGCTGGGCTTGTTGTTGAGCTGCAAGGCTCCTTTGTAAACCTGCATTTGTTTGCTGCTGATTTGCATTTGCTAGAGCCAGCTGTCTCAGTATCTCCTCCATGCTGGCCTTTAAAAAAAAAAAACTGCCAAAATTCTCCACCAACTGTGAGGGGTTAGCTCGGCAGCGGGTGTGTGTGACCCCCTGGATGGGTTCACAACACAAAATCAGGCACAGCAGACAGCGTTGTAGGTGCAAAAAAACAAAAGATGCGGTTTATTTCTGCTACATGCAGTGATACAACAGCCAAACAAAAATAAAACATGAAAATAAATCCTGGTCAGCTTGACCTCTAACTACACACTTAGATTTCCCTGTCTAACAACTGAGAGCAGCCTTGTGCTGTCCCAGTCCCTGTCATAGAGGTTTGCCACACAGGCGTTAACTCACCGCACAGAACAGGTGTCACACTCCCCAGTCTATACAACACAAAAAACTGGTTCCAGGATGGAGCATCTCCCTATGCATGCTGGGGTTTTTTGTAGAGGTCTTAATGAGCCCACTTACTTCAGCTGGGCTCATTAACTCTTCCCCTCTAATTGTAAAGGTCTGCATAAAGCCTGAATCTAGGACACACATATTTACCATCCTGAATACAACCAGGTGATTTTACCTGCGTGCTGCCACACTACATAAAGATGCCTAGGCTATAAGGAGATTTCCAAGACCCTGAAACTGAGCTGCAGCACGGTGGCCAAGACCATACAGCAGTTAAACAGGACAGGTTCCACTCATAACAGGCCTTGTCGTGGTCGACCAAATAAGTTGAGTGCATGTGCTCAGCATCATATCCAGAGGTTGTCTTTGGGAAATAGATGTATAAGTGCTGCCAGCATTGCTGCAGAGGTTGAAGCAGTGGGGGGTCAGCCTGTCAGTGCTCAGATCATACACCACACACTGAATCAAATTGATCTGCATGGCTGTCCTCCCCGAAGGATGCCTCTTCTAAAGGTGATGCACAAGAAAGCCTGCAAACAGTTTGGATTACAAGAACCATGTCCTGTGTTCTGATGAGACCAAGATAAACTTATTTGGTTCAGATGGTATCAAGAGTGTGTGGTGGCAACCAGGTGAGGAGTACAAAGACAAGTGTGTCTTGCCTACAGTCAAGCATGGTGGTGGGAGTGTCATGGTCTGGGGCTACACGAGTGCTGTTGGCACTGGGGAGCGACAGTTCATTGAGGGAACCATGAATGCCAACATGTTCTGTGACATACTGAAGCAGAGCATGACCCCCTCCCATCGGAGACTGGGCCGCAGGGCAGTATTCCAAAATGATAATGACCCCAAACACACCACCAAGATGACCACTGCCTTGCTAAAGAAGCTGAGGGTAAAGGTGATGGACTGGCCAAGCATGTCTCCAGACCTAAACCCTGTTGAGCATCTGTGGGGCATATTCAAATGGAAGGTGAAGGAGTGCAAGGTCTCCAAAATCCACCAGCTCCATAATGTCTTAATGGAGGCGTGGGAGATCACTCCAATGGCAACCTATGAAGTTCTGGTGAACTCCATGCCCAAGAGGGTTAAGGCAGTGCTGGAAAACAATGGTGGCCACACAAAATATTGACCCTTTGGGCCCAATTTGGATATTTTCACTTAGAGGTGTACTCACTTTTGTTGCCAGTGGTTTAGACATTAATGGCTGTGTGTTGAGTTATTTTGAGGGGACAGCAAATTTACACTGTTATACAAGCTGTACACTCACTACTTTATATTGTGGCAAAGTGTAATTTCTTCAGTGTTATCACATGAAAAGATATAATAAAATGAGGAGGAGGAGAAGGAGCTGTAAGAAGATAGCGGATGCCCGGCAGAAGAAGCGAAAAGAGGGACAAGACCCCTGAAGACGGAAGAAGACCCCCGAAGTTGGAAGAAGACCCCCGGATGGCGGCGATGAAGGAGAAAGCCGGGCTCCACCGCTAGTAAAAGAGCTAGTGGTAAAAGAGCAGAAGATAGCGGAGGAGCCTGGCGAGAAGACCCCCGAAGTCAAAAGAAGACCCCCGGAGCTCTCTAATAAAAGTACTTTAAAAACCTGTGTTGTGTGTTTTTTTTATTAACACTTTTTTCCCCAGGTGAATGGGTAGGGGTACATCGTACCCCATACTCATTCACATAGGGTAGGGGGCCGGAATCTGGGGGCCGCTTATTAAAGGGAGCTCCCATATTCTGATAAGCCCCCACCCGGAGACCCTGACAACCAACGGCCAGGGTTGTCAGGAAGGGGCCATTGTCCTCATCAACATGAGGACAAGGTGCTTTGGGGTGGGGGCCCCCCTTCCCCAAAGCACACCCCCTATGTTGAGGGCACGTGGCCTGGCATGGTTCAGGAGGGGGGGGTGCTCATTCGTCCCCACCCCCTTTCCTGACCGGCCGGGCTGCGTGCTCGGATAAGGGTCTGCTATGGAGTTTGGGGGGACCCCGCACCGTTTTTTTCGGCATAGGGGATCCCCTTTAAATCCATACCAGGCGACAGGCTCGCGAGGTGTCAATCTCGCCGATGGAGGCGACGACATTCACTTCCTTCCCTAGTCCCGTCTACCTGGAGTCACGTTCAAAATGAAGCTGGTCAGTTGACTTCATTTTTCAGTGTCCGCCCTGCCTTTCTACATTCTCTCTCTCTCTCTCTGGATAGGCGGAGTGGGATGGGGTGGTCCAGACAGGATGTAATTGCGGTAACGCCGCCCAAGTAACGGGAAGGGCGTTACCATGAGGGGAAGAGTAATGGCTAATTGGACCCAATTTGGAGATTCTCACTTAGGGGTGTACTCACTTTTGTTGACAGCGGTTTAGACATTAATGGCTGTGTATTGAGTTATTTTGAGGGGACCGCAAACTTATACTGTTATACAAGCTGTACACTCACTACTGTACATTGTAGCACAGTGACATTTCTTCAGTGTTGCCGCATGAAAAGTTATAATAAAATATTTACAAATTAATTTACATATTTACAAATTAACTTTTGTGAGATACTGTAAGTATTCACAGCCTCTGCTCAATACTTTGGTGAAGCACCTTTGACACCAAGTACAGCCTCATGTCTTTTTGAATATGATGCTACAAGCTTGGCACACAACACACCTATTTTTGGGCAGTTTCTCCCATTCTTCTTTGCAGAACCTCTTAAGCTCAATCAGGTTGGATGGGGAGCATCAGTGCACAGCCATTTTTAGATCTCTCCAGAGATGTTCAATCGGGTTCAGGTCTGGGCCACTCAAGGACCTTCACAGAGTTGCCCCTTAGCCACTCTTTTGTTATCTTGGCTGTGGGCTTAGGGTCATTGTCCTGTTGCAAGATGAACCTTTGCCCAAGTCTGATATTCTGAGTGCTCTGGAGCAGGTTTACATCAAGTATGTCTCTGTACATTGTTGCATTCATCTTTCCCTCGATCCTGACTAGTCACCCAGTTCCTTCCGCTGAAAACATCCCCACAGCATGATGCTGCCACCACCATGCTTCACTGTAGGGAGGGTATTAGCCAAGTGATGAGTAGTGCCTGGTTTCCTCCAAACATAACCCTTGCCATTCAGGCGAAAGAGTTCAATCTTTGTCTCATCAGACCAGGGAATTTTGTTTCTCATGGTCTGAGAGTCCTTCAGGTGCCTTTTGGCAAACTCCAGAAGGGCTGTCATGTGCCTTTTACTGAGGAGTGGCATCCATCTGGCCACTCTACTATACAGGCCCGATTGGTGGAGTGCTGCAGATGGTTGTTCTTCTATAAGGTTCTCCTCTCTCCACAGAGAAATGCTGAAGCTCTGTCAGGGTGACCATCGGGTTCTTGGTGATCTCCCTGACTAAGGCCCTTCTCCCTCAATTGCTTAGTTTGGTCGGGCAGCCTGCTCTAGGAAGTGTCTTGGTAGTTCCAAACATTTTCCATTTAGGGATGATGGAGGCCAATGTGCTCATTGGGACCTTCAATACTGCAGATGTTTTTTTTTTGTACCCTTCCCCAGCTCTATGCCTCGATACAATCCTGTCTCAGAGGTCTACAGATGATTCTTTGGACTTCATGGCTTGGTTTGTGCTCTGACATGCACTTTTAACTGTGGGACCTTAAATAGACAGGTGTGTACCTTTCCAAAACATGACTAATCGACTGAATTTACCACAGGTGGACTCCAATCAAGTTGTAGAAACATCTCAAGGATGATCAGTGGAAACAGGATGCGCCTGAGCTCAACTTTGAGTGTCATGGCAAAGGCTTTGAATACTTATGTACATGGGATTTTTTTAATTTTTTATTTTTAATAAATTTGCGAAGGTTTCAAACAAACTTCTTTCACGTGGTCATTATGTGTTATTGTTTGTGGAATTTTGAGGAAATCAACAAATTTAATCCATTTTGGAATAAGGCTGTAACATAACAAAATGTGGAAAAAGTGAAGTGCTGTGAATGCATTCCGTATGCACTGTAACTCTGAGTAGCCATCACTAAAGAAATGGAACCCTTGCAGTGTTAAGTCATAGTGTGCTAGTATGCACTGCATATTCATTATGACAGACTTACCTGTCAAAAGGAGCCCTCCAGCGCTGTGCTGTCATTGCTCCTGCTGGTCCCAGCTGCTTCCATATTCCTTTCCGGTTTCATCTCTTAGACTGCTTGAATGGCCAGGCTGCAATGACATCATCCGTGCATGCACATGGGCATCGCATAACACAGTGAACGCTGTAAACGTGTTCGGATCTGTACAAGTATGGCTCAGATCGCATTACCAGTGACAAGCAGGGGGAGGCATTTATGACAGGAGACACTACTAGGGTCTCATGTTATAAAAACCCTGCCGGTCAGTGTTTTTTTGAATTATGAGTTCAATACCACTTTAAACATTTAAAAAAAATGATTTTATATATATATATATATATATATATATATATATATATATATATATATATATATATCAGTGCTCCTTGCACCTCCTTGCCCATTTTTAATTTGGCACACTAGTTGCCATTTGGTTTCAATAGGGTTTGGGTTTGGCATCAGAACTTCTTTGAAGTCTGCTGAATAACATTCAGACCGAACACAGGGCAGCTCGGCTCATCCTAGGTATTGAATAGTGGCCATCAGTTTTAGCAGGCAATAAGTTATTGGTGAGTTTTAGAAAGGCAGTTTTCGTGGAGGGTTGCAGGCAAAAGTTCACAAGGTTAATAACAGTGAGGCGGAGGCTTAAATGGTTGTAGACTAGGTGTTCTAGAATTTGAAGGCAAACTGGGAACAAGGAGATGACTCTTAAGTAATTTGGACAGGAGGGATTCAGCAAGGGCCTTTTTTTAGTATGGGGGCAACCAGTGCTTGTGATAGAGGGATGGGGAAGATGCCATTAGAGAGGTAGAGATTGATGATGCAGGAACATAAAAGAGGGCAAGAGGGTGAGAGGAGTAATTGTAAGGAAATGGGGTGCAGGTGGAGGGTGGTTAGGTGGGCATAAGATAAAATATTTGAATGCAACATTTCTGTTTCGTCAGACACAAAATAACTAAAAACCTGCAAAAGCAACACAGCAAGGGATAAAAAAAAAAATCAAACTCTTTCCCTACACTTTTTAAAGCAAGTCTATTTCAGACTGTGTTGCTGTTAGGTCTTTCCCCTGACATTCTGTTTGGTAAAATGTCAGCAAGAAGGGAGAGGGGATCCCTCCAGATAGCAGTATAAAACAGAGGAGCTTCTTCCCAAATCTATCCAAAAGTAACAAAACATTTTGGCTGGACATATACTTTAAATTATGAGCCCTGTTCAATAAAAATGTAGATTCTAGATGTATCTCACAGGATCAAGCAAGTCAAGTGACAGAGTAAAAATTGACAAAATCACTAATATTTTACATGAATATTTTAAACGGTGTACCTGGCCCTATAAGCCTTTACATAGAATAGCATTAAATATAAAAACACATCCCATTCAAATTTTGCCAACATAAAAGCCTGTTACATTTTTTTCTGTTTCCAAATTTAAAATGTATAAAAAGCACGTTTCATTGGCAAAAAAAAATAAAAATGAAAATGTGTTTAAAACACATTTTGTTAAAAAAAAAAATGTAAAAAAGAAGGAATATAGCTCCAGTGAAATTGTAATCGTTACACTTTTTATTAGTGAATATTTGGCTAGTTTTGTTAAAATTTCTACTATTGTAATTTATCTGTTTTCTATTACAAAAGGTTATTTTGAAAACTGTTGGGTAAGAAATTCACATTAATCGGGAGAATTTTAACTCATAATTATGCAAAATAAAAGTCTAATTTTAATCCTGGATTTGGCATTTAAACAAAATCTGCAAGGGGGGTCGTGGTCTGGCGCATGGAGAGATAGTATGTGTCTCCTCTGAGCTCCCGCTCCGGCCACAATAATCACCATACCGATGGCACACTCAGCACCCATCTCACCCCCTGAGCAGGCGCGGCAGCAGCACAGCTCCCCGATCCACCGGAGCACAAAAAGCGGGCGAAATCAACAGGTATCTCCAGAAAATTGGCCCAGACGGCAGGACCACCCAAGCTTCCAAGATGGCGGCGACATGTGCAGCCACAGCACAGGCTGCCTCACAGGTATACCCCAGACAGACACCACATTCCCCACAGGGTTCAGAGCACGGTTCTCGCTCCTCTGGAAGCCCATCACCCACATCTCGCAGCTTCAGAGACAGCTGGGATATGGAAGCATATATAAAAGCACTGCCCACTAAAAACGACATAGAATCTTATACCAGTAGACTGGAGAGATCAAACAGGAGCTAACGGACCTATGCAGGGATATCGGTCATATCAGTCATCACATTGAGGACATTGAACACACAGTGGAGGATTCCGTTACAAAACTCACCGAACACAAGGATTCTCCATGAACACACCATACAAAATCAGCAGCTGTTCTATGGGCTGGATGATCGAGAGAGCAGAAGCAGAGACAATAATATAAGCATCTGTTATCTGCCAGAAACAGTAGAACCAAAGGATTTGACAATTTGCAGTTACAGCCATATTCAACCAAATCCTTGCTAAACCTAAGGACTCCTCGATTGAAAATGACCGTGTCCACAGATCATTGGGGCCTTGCAATCCAAACCCTGCCTACCTGAGGAATGTAATTTGCAGGATTAATTTCTTCAATATCAAGGCTGATATCATGCAGGCAGCATGCACTATATTCTCTTCAATGACACCCCATTCATGCTGCTAACTGACCTGTCCAAGCAGACCCTGCTGATGAGGAAGGCCCTTAGACCCGTCACAGACGCACAGCAAGCTTAAAAAAAAAAAAATTAAATACAGATGGGGATCCAGCTCACGGCTTCCTACAATGGCAAGACAGCAACTTTCCACACACTTGGAGACATAGCTAATTTTTTGGGATCTTTTGAACTGCCTCAAATCTATATCCCAGACTGGCCCCTGCAAGCAGCGACCCCTGGCCTGCCTCTCTCTAATGGATGGACAACCTTCAAAAAGATGAAACGTTCCCACTCGACCGCATCCACATCTCCAGCAGAATGAACTCCTGTACTCTCCCACCAGCCGGTGGGACAAGCTGTCTCTCTTCTGACCCCAGGAACCCTGACTATGATTAACGACCCACAGCTTGTTGCCTGACCTAAGTTGGAAAGGGTACCCCTGGGAAATGCTGAGTGTGCTGCCAAGACAACCGTTATGTCTTATCAGCATTATTTCTAGTTTAAAACTGTTCACATTTTCCCCAGGCCACCCGGAACACCCCCACCAGATTTGACTGTTATCATATTTGTCATAGACTGTCTACATTATTTCTAGGCCGGGGCGGGTAGCCCCATGCATGTGTTGCCACGTTCCCTGCATTAGGATTTGCAGAGTCTTTACTGACTCTGTTTTCAGTGTTTAATTTAGTTCTGCCAATCTTTAGAGACCTCGGTTATTTCCCCCTTATTGTTAGCTAGATGGCGCTGTTTCCCGACAGTCGAGGGCTCAGTCCCCAGATGCCCAACAGCCTGGCAAGTTCAGAGGCTTTTCCTCATTAGCCGGCTCTGTCAGGACAGCAAACCTGTACGAATGGCTACTCCATCACTGTTGATAACATCTTTCACTTTCTATACCTTTTCTTTTCCTCCCTCTACCATCCTTTACCCTCCCTTTTTGTCTGATACATTGTCCACAGCTTTCATGATATACAGTGGTCAACTACCTCTCATGGCCGGCTACTATATACTCCCTATCCCATGGCGTCCAACTTAGCTCTTCAAATTTCCTTGCTTAACTGCTGAGACTTCAACACCCCAGAGTAAAGCAGACAGCTGTTATACCACTTCCACAGGGCCTGTACTCTTTCTCCAGGAAACTCACTTTCGTTCAGACTCTATACCACCCCTCCCAAATAAATATTTCACCACCTGGTATCATAGTACGAATTCCTCTGCTAAGTCGAAGGGAGTCTCAATAGCATTCTATAGCTCCTTCACTCCAGAGGTTCTTGATTCATATGTTGATCAATTAGGGCGCTACTTGTTCTTGAAGTTTAAATACATGCAAACATTATTCACACAGGCTAACATTTACAGTTGTATGCAAAAGTTTAGGAAGCCCTGACAATTTCCATGATTGTCATTTATAAATATTTGGGTGTTTGGATCAGCAATTTCGTTTTGATCTATCAAATAACTGAAGGACACAGTAATATTTCAGTAGTGGAGGGGAGTGGCTAGGCTGAGCATGTGAGAGGAGGACGCTGTAGCACTGTGCTCCTGCCAACCATCAGCTGGCAATTAGTGAGGTATAGGGGAAGGATTCACCTGGCTTTCCACTGCTCCACAAGCTGGTTACTGGAGATTTATGTGTCTCTCCGTTTTTTTCACTGATAAGTTGCTGAACTGCTGATAACCCTGACCTAATTATCTTCCTCCTTCAATCCTTACCGGCCACGCTGTTAGAGGAAAAGTTTGTTTTGTCTGAAGTTTGCTGTGTTTGGCTTTTGCTAAGCTAATCTACTGACTACATTTCCCAGTGTGCATCTTGCATCCTGCAGCCTTATCTGGTTACAAGAGCAATGGGGAAGCGTCTGAAGGAGACTGGAACAAGTGGAACAGCAGGAGAGAAAAGTATACAAGAAAGTGCTGTTCAGCCCTCACTCCAGGCAGGGAAAAAGGATAGAGGAAAAGATGCAGCTGCAAGGCTGGAAGGGTTTGCTTGGAGTGTGAACCGGGACGCAAACAGAGTGCCTAATATGCCTGGTATGTCTAATCCATATAATATTTCTGATATAATAAAAAGCAAAGTGAGAGATGAAGTGGAGATGGAGGAGGTGATGAGGATGGAGAGAAATGAAAAGGGGAAGGCTGACTCATGTGAGATAATGGAGGGGGCGATACAAACAGAGCAGAGTGGAGCTGCTGGACGGATGGAAAGAGTAGAGAAAGAAGGGGGGAATGTTTCAGGTGTTGTTGCTCTGCCTGTCCAAGATGAGTTGGGGAGAGAACCAACAATTAAGGATGTGTTCCTGGCAGTACAAAATTGTAACTGTACCTTGACTTCACTATCTACTCAGTTTAACCATCTCAGGGAAGATGTGTCTATTATGCGCCAGGATATGCAGAAAGTACGTGAGCGAACATCTGCAGTGGAGGGGCGGGTGGCTACTTTGGAGGAAGAGATGAGCCTAATGCAGAGGGACTTTAAGGAAATGGGTATGCAGTCGGGTCGCAATGCAAATCGCATGGATGACCTTGAGAACAGACTCAGAAGAAATAACGTGCGAATCCTTGGTATACCTGAACGCCTAGAAGGGGGGAAGCCAACGGAATTCATAGAGCAGTGGTTACTGGAAGTGTTTGACAAAAAAAACTTTACCCCTTTCTTCGCTGTGGAGAGAGCACACCGTATTCCTGCTAGACCCCCACCTCCGGGTAAATATCCAAGGCAGTTTATCCTAAAAATGCTTCATTACAGAGACAGAGACAAAATATTATCACTGGCTCGTATTAAGGGCACCATCGAAGTCAATGGGTCTAGAATTTCTTTTTTTCCGGACTATTCTGCTGAGGTTCAAAAGCAAAGGGCTCAATTTAAAGATGTTAAAAGGCGACTTCGTGATATTCAAGTTCAATATTCCATGCTTTATCCTGCCAAATTAAGGATTATAGCTAGAGGAGAAACTTTTTTTTTTGATAATTCTAAGGCAGCGGCATCTTGGCTTGACAAAAATGAGCAACATATTTCATCGCTTGTTGACAGCACTGATGTTGTGCAAGGAAACTGAACTTTTTATGAATAAATTCAAAGGATAATGATTAAAAATATGATGAAAAATTAAAAATGTGTTAAAAATGCGATAGAAGGTGAAGAAATGCGACTGGGATTTGGAAAAGAACTTTTCTCTGTACTATATGCGGGGAGGGGACAGAGACAAAAATGTTTTGTTTTCTAACCTTTAATCTCTTTTTTTTTCTCTTCCTTGTCCCCAACCCTGCCCCTTCCTGCCCCTTCCTTTCCTTGTCCTTTCCTTGCGCCCACCTGAGGCATTTTTTTTTTCTTTTTTTCTTCCTTCCCTTATCCCTCCCCTTTTATTTATATGTATGTGTGTGTATGCATGTGTATATGTGTATGTGTATGTATATGTATATATATATATATGTATATATATGTATGTGTATATATGTATATATATATATATTTTTTTTAGGCAGGAGCCCCTGCTTTTGCTTTTGTACTTGCAATAGTACAAGAACTCCTCCTCATTAGGGCTCAAGCCTGGATGGATTTTTTCCTTCTCCCCTGTATACACCTTCCTGCGGGAAACAATGTTTTTTTTTTTTTTTTTTTTCCGTTTTTCTTGTTTTATTTTTATTTTTTTATTTCTTTTTTGTTTTTTGTGTGTGTATGGGTGTATGTGTGTGTGTGTATGGGCGACAATTTACATGTTACTGCTTGATGCTGTTGTATTATTTTGTTTATGTCTATTACAGTACGATACGCTTAAGAGATCAACTGAATGTTGGGCTGGTCAGGTCTGTAACTCTTCAAATGGAGGAAGACCGTATAATGACTTACTGTTGTATGGTTTACCGTATTTTGGGGATCATGTGGACAATATGGGCACCATGTCATGTGTGTGTATATATAATTATTAATGGATAATAAGATCAGAATATGGTCATGGAATATTAGAGGGATTAAGAACCCTATTAAAAAGCGTGCTATGTTCAATAAACTGGTCCAGCATGACCCGTTGATTGTTTGCTTGCAGGAAACACATTTAACTAAAGATACTGTTAGCTTATTACAGAATAAAAAGTACACTACTCAATACCATTCAGTATATTCAGCTTACGCAAGAGGAACAAGTATATTAATTTCCTCAAAGGTCCAGTTTTCCTGCAAGCAAGCAAGGATAGATCCACAGGGTAGGTTTGTTTTGCTGGTATGTACACTGTTTTCTACGCAATGTATTTTGGGGTCTATTTATATCCCTCCTCCATATAACAGTGAAGTAATGCGACAGATAGGGATGATATTGGCTGATAATCCAGGGACCCCCATGTTTATTATGGGGGATTTCAATAATGTATGTAATCCCAGCATGGACAGATATCCAGCAGGCCCTAATGTGAATACTACATTCTACAATTATATTCAGGAGCTTGGACTGTATGACATATGGCGGCTTAGGAATCCATCTTTTAAAGAATATTCTTGTTGCTCTGGTACTTTTCAGACCCTATCAAGGTTAGATATGTTCTTGGGAACAGACTCAGCTATTGTTTGGGTTTCTGATGTTTATTATTTAACGAGAGATTTATCAGATCATTCACTGTTAGTAGTAACAGTAGATAAAATAAAGCCTAAAATTAGGTCTAACTGGAGAGTTCCTGCTTTCTGGTTTAAAGTTCCCCATCAGGGGGATGAAATGAGGTTGGCCTTAGTTGAATTTTTTCAAATTAATAATAACTCAACATCACCTCAGGTAGTATGGGACACCATGAAGGCATTTTTGAGAGGATTATTGGTTAAGGCCATAAGCGTCTACAAAAAAGCATGTAGAGAACGGGAATCGCTGTTAGCAGCAGAGGCGCAGCAGAAAGAAGTTCAGTATATTCAGAGTCCTACTACCTCTAATCGTAGGGTGTGGAAGGATGCACAATTATTATATAAACAAACTTCTATGAAAAAGTCTGCGCGGTCTGACTTTTTGTCTAGATGTCGCAGATTTGAAGAAGGGGAAAAATCAGGCAGAATGCTATCAGTAATAGCTAAATCCCAAGAAGATAGTAAAATTATTTCTGCTATTCGTACAGTGGAGGGAGATATTACTTATGACCAGAAGGAAATAATGCGATCCTTTGTTCATTTTTATAGTAATTTATATCAAAATAAAGTTAATTGTTCCGAGACAAGACTTAGAGAGTTTTTAGAACCTTTAAAACTCCCCTCTCTTTCTGAAAATGATAAACAAGAACTGGGTGCTCCTCTGACATTGGAGGAATTGATTAAGGCAGTGGAAGAAAGTCCAAATGATAAAGCCCCGGGTATTGATGGGTTACCCTCAGAAGTATATAAACAATATGGTGAGGTTTTGCTTCCAGAATTATTGAAGGTCCTTAACCAGGCTTTGGAATCATTCAGGCTTCCTGAATCTATGAGGGATGCTTGTATTATTGTATTAGCAAAGCCGGGAAAGGACCCTTTGGCTCCGGAATCCTACCGCCCGATATCATTGTTGAACTCGGACGCTAAGATTTTAGCCAGGGTCCTGGCTAAAAGACTAAGTAGACATATGCAGGGATTGATTCATCGTGACCAATGTGGCTTTATCCCAACAAGGTCTACAGCTATTAATATAAGGAGGCTTTATTTGAATATGCAAATACCAACTGATAATATTGGGACAAGAGCGATTTTGTCACTCGACGCTGCGAAAGCTTTCGACAGTGTCGAGTGGACATATCTGTGGGAGGTGTTGGGTTTGTTTGGCCTGGGGGACAAGTTTATAAGGTGGATCAGGATGCTGTATGCCACTCCGAGGGCATGTATGCAAATAAATGGCACGGTTTCAGAATTTTTCCCATTATACAGAGGAACAAGACAGGGGTGTCCCCTGTCTCCTTTACTATTCGCACTGGCCCTTGAACCACTGGCCGAGGCCGTTCGACAGGCAGAATCTATTTGCGGATTTATTAGAGGAACGAGGATTGAAAAAATCTCCTTGTATGCTGATGATGCATTACTGTTTCTTGGGGATACAGAAGGTTCTTTAAGCTCCTTAATGTCACTAATAAAACAATTTGGATCGTTTTCTGGTTACATTATTAATTGGGATAAATCCGTACTACTTCCCTTAGACAATCCTAGTCTGTCCAGGTTAAAAGAGGCCCCTCAAGTTAAAATAGTGTCATCATTTAAATACTTGGGAATAATTATAAACTCTAGAATAGAAAACTATTTAATGGATAACTTGTCACCTATTCTTAACAAATTTCAACTTAAGAGCATGGCGTGGACCAAATTGCCATTATCGGTGGTAGGCCGTGCAAATCTCATAAAAATGATCTGGACCCCTCAATTGTTATATATACTCCATAATTCACCGATATGGATAACTTTAAAATGGTTCAAAAAAACAGAATCAATATTTCGTAGGCTATTGTGGAAAGGAAAAACCCCGAGAATTAAGTTATCAATTCTCCAGAGGGCAAGGGATTGGGGTGGATTAGCGGTACCACAGCCAAGACTCTACTTCATAGCCTCCCAGCTTCAGCATTTTGCAGGCTGGGGGGAAAGTAATTGGGAAGACCCCATACAGGTTTTACTGTTAAATAACAGTTTTCGATATAATCTTGTGGCTCAGTTGGAATCCGGAGCCCTGGGTAACACCGGTAGGGGTCTAACAACGACACTTATGAATAGAGTCTGGAAGGAAATGAGGAGTATAATGAAATTTGAAGGAGTCTCAAAATACTCCCCGCTTTGGGGGAATAAGCAATACAAAGAACTATATAAATTGGAGGGATTCGAAAGCTGGCACTCTAAGGGGCTTCAATATATAGAACAGATGTTTACACATAACGTTCTGCGCTCCTTTCAGGACCTGCAAGAATCCTTTCAACTGCCTTCTAGTCACTTCTATAAATATTTACAATTACGGCATGCGATTCAAACTCAGTTTAGAAGGGAAAAGATAGTGATAAAACCTACCCCACTTATAACATCATTAGCAAGGGGGGAGGAAAAAAAGGGCTTGATCTCGTCTTTATATGGTCAATTGATGAGACTATATCAGGATAAAGTTGTCAGCCCGGGTAGAACAGGCTGGGAGAGAGACATAGGGGACATCTCAGATGAAAACTGGCAAATTATTTTGAGAAGGGTACCCCTAGTATCATTATCACCGGCTCATTGCCTGACGCAACTATTTATAATATATAGGGTATATAGAACACCAGTTAAATTATTTAGGTGGGGCAGACGCGATTCTCCAGAGTGTCCTAGATGTCAAAAGTCTCCAGCGGATTTAATACACATGATGTGGAATTGTCCAAAAGTGGCTAGATATTGGCAAGAGGTGGTTAATACAATCAATGCTACATGTAATACGCATATCGACAGGACCCCTATGACATGTCTACTGGGATATTTGGACGAGGAAGGTTTTTTTCCCAGGGAGGTGATGATATTAGTTACCAGACTATTGTTTATTGCACGTAAGTTAATTGCTCTAAGGTGGATATCTTCGAATGCACCTTTACTTGAGGACTGGCGTCTTCAGGTAAATGAAAACATCTTGAAAGAACAACAAATTGGTTGCAATAGGGGAGAATCCAATAACTGGATTAAAATATGGAAACGATGGATATCGGATCCACGGGTAGCTCCACCCTCATTGGTAATGGGGGAGTCTGTATTGAGTGGTTAGTATAGTTTTTCTTTTTCTGTTTGAGTGGGACAGTAAAAGCAGTATTCAAAGGAAGATGTGGGTATAAACATTCTCCTCCTTTGTCAGCTTGTGATATATAACTCACTATGGAAACTACGCTATGGATTTTTCGCCCGGAGAGTGCGTGTGTTTTTTATATTTTTTTATTTATTTATTTATTTTTATTTTTTTTGTTTTTTTTTGTGTTTATGTCTGTGTGTATGTTTGTAAATACTTGTGTCTAAAGGATGGTTAGGTAGTATATATGATAGTGGCAAGTAAGAATAAGAGAAAAATATAAAAAGTTGTTTTGCACGGATCAATTGAAATAAATAGGAAAACGAGAATATGATGTATTAGCGGTATAAGGAAACAAAACTGTAAAATATAAAACTGATATTGTAACTTGGTCTGTTATAACTTGTAATATGTCAAATAAAGAAATAAACAATAAAAAAAAAAATATTTCAGTAGTGAAATTAGGTTTATTGGATTAACAGAAAATGTGCAATATGCATCAAAACGAAATTAGACAGGTACATCAATTTGGGCACCTTTGTCATTTTGTTGATTTGAATACCTGTAACAACTTAGCACTGATTAATTGGAACACGCAATTGGTTTGGTGAGCTCATTAAACCTTGAACTTCATAGACAGGCGCATCCAATTATGAGAAAGGGTATTTAAGGTGGCCAATTGCAAGTTGTTGTTCTCTTTGACTCTCCTCTGAAGAGTGGTAACACGGGGGCCTCAAAACAACTCTCAAATGATCTGAAAACAAAGATTGTTCTACATTATGGTTTAGGGGAAGGCTACAAAAAATTATTACAGAGATATAAGCTGTCAGTGTCCACTGTGAGGAACATAGTGAGGAAATGGAAGACCACAGGCACAGTTCTTGTTAAGGCCAGAAGTGGCAGGCCACATAAAATATTGGAGAGGCAAAGGCGAAGGATGGTGAGATCGGTCAAAAACAGCCCACGGACCACCTCCAAAGACCTACAACATCAACTTTCTGCAGATGGTGTCAGTGTGCCTCCTTCAACAATTCAGCGCACTTTGCCCAGGGAGAAGCTGTATGGGAGAGTGATGCGAAAGAAGCCTTTCCTGCACACATGCCACAAATGGAATCGCTTGAGGTATGCAAACGCACATTTGGACAAGCCAGCTTCGTTTTGGAATAAGGTCCTGTGGACTGATGAAACAAAGATTGAGTTATTTGGTCATAACAAGGGGCTTTATGCATGGCGGCAAAAGAACACAGCATTCCAAGAAAAACACTTGCTACCCACAGTAAAATTTGGTGGAGGTTCCCTCATGCTGTGGGGCTGTGTGGCCAGTGCCGATACTGGGAATCTGGTTAAAGTTGAGGGTCGCAAGGATTCCACTCAATATCAGCCGATTCTCAAGAATAATGTTGAGGAATCAGCCACAAAGTTGAAGTTACACCGGGGCTGGATATGTCAACAAGACAACGACTCAAAACACTGCTGAAATTCTACTCTGGCATTTATGCAGAGGAACAAGTACAATGTTCTGGAATGGCCACCCCAGTCCTGAATATCATTGAACATCTGTGGGGTGTCCTTGCTCGGCAACCATCAAACCTAACCAAACTTGAGATGTTTTGTAAGGAGGAATGGTCCAAAATACATTCATCCAGAATCCAGACACCCATTACAGGCTATAGGAAGCATCTAGAGGCTGTTATTTCTGCTAAAGGAGGCTCTACTAAATATTGATGGGATTTTTTTCTGTTGGGGTGCCCAAATTTATGCACCTGTCTATTTTGTTTTGATGCATATTGCGCATTTTCTGTTAATACAATAAACCTCATTTTTCTACTGAAATATTACTGTGTCCTTCAGTTAGATAGATCAAAATGAAATTGCTGATCCAAACACCCAAATATTTATAAATGACATATATGGAAATTGTCAGGGGTTAAACTTTTGCATACAACTGTATCTTCCTAACCAGGATCAACTCCCCATTCTATCTTGTGACAGCACATCTGGAATCATTCGGGACCCTCAATCTGATCTTGGGGGATGACCTGAACATCCCATTGATACCAAGACTGGACTCCTCCAATAGAAAGGCCCACATCTCACCCTCTGCCTTGACTAAAATATGCTCCATCTTCACCAACCTGTCCTTGGTGGATACCTTGAGGATACTCAATCCTACTGGTGGGCACTACACATTTTTCTCCTTGGCACATGGGTCATATCGCAGAATAGACTACATCCTGTTATCACAATCTCTGCTTGACTTTGACCCCTCATGTCCTATTGGGATTATGCTCTGGTCAGACTATGCCCCGGTACACCTCACACTGGGCAGACTTCCCAGACCCACACATAGATGCACCTGGCGACTGAATAACTTATCTAATCTAGACTGCAGGACAGCGATCTCCGATGGGATTAGAGACTTCACACACATCCATGCTACTTGATGAGACCTCCGACATGAACAAATGGGAAATACATACCGAAGGGAGTATTTATCCAGTACGCCTCTAGGCTAAAAAAAAAGCCTGCATAGCTGACATTAAACGTCTATTTGCTCTCATTGCTTCCCTCGAAGCAACACACAAGCCCACACTAGAACCTAAAACCCAAAACCCTAGCGTAACTCTCTAATGCAGGTCTTGATCTACTCGGCCTCTTAACAGATCGCTCTCTAGCTGCCCGCGATAAGGGAAGACACCTACATTATGTGCAAGCCAACAAATGTGGCAAGCACCTAGCGCAAATCCTTCACCCATGACAATGCAGACAAACCATCCCACACATTCTTGCACACCCTAACCGTAAACTCCACAAGAACTCGGAGATAGTTTCCGAATTCCAAAACTATTATTCCTCACTATACAACCTGCCCCCCCCCCCCACAAAACTGGGTGCATCCCCCTGTTCAGAGTACACTGACATGTCCGAATACATCCAAGACACAGCCCTGCCCATGATCCCTACCAGTGCCAGTGAGGATCTTGAAGCGCACATCACCACGACTATTTACTAGCGATCAAAAGCCTAAAAATGGCAAGAGTTCTGGGCCTGATGGCTACACACCACGCTTTTACAAAACATTTGCCCATCAGTTAGTCCCAATCATGGCATGGGCCTCTGAGGAAGTGGATGACGCACACCCCCTATCCTCTCATTTACTACAGGCCCAAATAGTTGTTATTCCCAAACCAGGGAAAGATCACGTGAACTGCAACTATAGACCCATCTCACTATTAAATGTGGACTTCAAGCTGTTCTCCAAGATAATTGCAACCGGTCCTGGGCCCTTACTACCCGATCTAATAAACAGTGCTCAGGTAGGCTTTGTCCCGGGCCACGAGGTCAGGGATAACACCACAAAAACCCTCTATTTGATCACCTACGCTCAATGTAAGCATATCCCCGCCTGCTAGACATGTGCATTTAGTTTCGTTCCAAATCGAAATTCGGACGAATTTTCATTATTCGGACATTCAGATGCATATTCGGACGAAATTCGAATCTTATTTCATTTATATTTATCACATCAATGAAGTTGTCAGCATGCCTGATTGAAGAAGTCACGGATGTCGATCGCAAGGCAAGTACATATGTTGTATGTTATTGTCCACTTGCCATGTCAGCTGCCACAAGTTGTGTATTGTCCACTTGCCATGTCACCTGCCACCATGGGCGTCCGCAGCAGGGGGCAAGGGGGGTCAAGTGTCCCCCCCTGGAATCCCCAAGGTGTTGCCACTGCCGCCGCCGCCGCCGCCATGCTGCACTATTTTTTTTTCTGAGTCCGCTCTCTCCTGTGTATCACAGCGCTGGATGGCTGTGTTCGGCGGCCGCTCTGTAACACAGTCCCGCCCCCCCAGACCATCTCGTGTGATAGTAGAGAGAATCAACGCTCCGCCTATCACATGAGCCGGTCTGGGGGGGGGGCGGGACTGTGTTACAGAGCGGCCGCCGAACACAGCCATCCAGCGCTGTGATACACAGGAGTAGATTCCCATCCATGCTACAGTGCCTGGATAGGAGGATCGAGGGGGGGAGGGGGGCTGCAGTGCTCTCCTCCACCACCGCACTCTCCTGCCTCCCCCCCGCTCTTCTCTTCCACCACCGCACTCTCCTGACCCCCGTGCTCTCCTCCACCACCACACTCTCCTGACCCCCCCCCCAGTGCTCTCCTCCACCACCGCACTCTCCTGCCCCCCCCAGTGCTCTCCTCCACCACCGCACTCTCCTGCCCCCCCCAGTGCTCTCCTCCACCACCGCACTCTCCTGCCCCCCCAGTGCTCTCCTCCACCACCGCACTCTCCTGCCCCCCGTGCTCTCTTCCACCACTGCACTCTCCTGCCCCCCCAGTGCTCTCCTCCACCACCGCACTCTCCTGCCCCCCCCCCAGTGCTCTCCTCCACCACCGCACTCTCCTGCTCCCCCCAGTGCTCTCCTCCACCACCGCACTCTCCTGCCCCCCCGTGCTCTCTTCCACCACCGCACTCTCCTGCCCCCCCCGTGCTCTCTTCCACCACTGCACTCTCCTGCCCCCCCCCAGTGCTCTCCTCCACCACCGCACTCTCCTGCCCCCCCCCAGTGCTCTCCTCCACCACCGCACTCTCCTGCCCCCCCAGTGCTCTCCTCCACCACCGCACTCTCCTGCCCCCCCCCGTGCTCTCTTCCCCCACCGCACTCTCCTGCCCCCCCAGTGCTCTCTTCCACCACCGCACTCTCCTGCCCCCCCCCCAGTGCTCTCCTCCACCACTGCACTCTCCTGCCCCCCCCAGTGCTCTCCTCCACCACCGCACTCTCCTGCCCCCCCCCCAGTGCTCTCTTCCACCACCGCACTCTCCTGCCCCCCCCAGTGCTCTCCTCCACCACCGCACTCTCCTGCCCCCCCCAGTGCTCTCCTCCACCACCGCACTCTCCTGCCCCCCCCAGTGCTCCTCTCCTCCACCACCGCACTCTCCTGCCCCCCGTGCTCTCCTCCACCACCACACTCTCCTGCCCCCCCCCCCGTGCTCTCTTCCACCACCGCACTCTCCTGCCCCCCCCAGAGCTCTCCTCCACCACCGCACTCTCCTGCCCCCCCCCCCCCCCGTGCTCTCTTCCACCACCACACTCTCCTGACCCCCCCCAGTGCTCTCTTCCACCACTGCACTCTGCTGCCCCCCCAGTGCTCTCCTCCACCACCGCACTCTCCTGACCCCCCCCCAGTGCTCTCTTCCACCACTGCACTCTCCTGCCCCCCCCAGTGCTCTCCTCCACCACCGCACTCTCCTGACCCCCCCAGTGCTCTCTTCCACCACTGCACTCTCCTGCCCCCCCCAGTGCTCTCCTCCACCACCGCACTCTCCTGACCCCCCCCCCCCAGTGCTCTCTTCCACCACTGCACTCTCCTGCCCCCCCCCAGTGCTCTCCTCCACCACCACACTCTCCTGCCCCCCCCAGTGCTCTCCTCCACCACCGCACTCTCCTTCCCCCCCCAGTGCTCTTCTCTTCCACCACCGCACACTCTTGCCCCCCCAGTGCTCTCCTCCACCACTGCACTCTCCTGCCCCCCCATGCTCTCCTCCACCACTGCACTCTCCTGCCCCCCCCCCAGTGCTCTTCTCTTCCACCACCGCACTCTCCTGCCCCCCCAATGCTCTCATCCACCACCGCACTCTCCTGCCCCCCCCCCAGTGCTCTCCTCCACCACCGCACTCTCCTGCCCCCCATGCTCTCTTCCACCACTGTGCTCTCCTCCACCACCACACTCTCCTGCCCCTCCCAGTGGTCTCCTCTACCACCACACTCTCCTGCCCCCCCAGTGGTCTCCATCACCACCACACTCTCCTGCCACCCCCTCCAGTGCTCTCCTCCACCACCACACTCTCCTGCCCCCCCCTCCAGTGCTCTCCTCCACCACCACACTCTCCTCCACCACCACCACCACCACACTCTCCTGCCCCCCCCCCCCCAGTTTTCTCCTCCCCTGTCCTTGCTGCTCTCCAGCTCTCCCCATCCTTCTCTAGCCACCATCCCAGTGCTTTCCCCCCCAGTGCTCTCCGCCCCTGTTCCCCCCAGTGCTCCCTCCCCCGTGCCCTCCACTCCCCCCAGTGCTCTCCCCCAGTGCTCTCCTCTCTCCCCCTGTTCTTTCCCCTCCAGTGCTCTCCCCTCAGTGCTCTCCCCTCCCCCCAATGCTCCCCCCCTGTTCTTCCCCCCCCAGTGCTCTTCAGCTCTCCCCATCACTCTCTAGCCCCCACCCCAGTGCTCTCCAGCCCTCCTTACTACCACCCCTGTTCTATCTGCCCCCCTGGTGCTCTCCAGCCCCCCCCCAGTGCTCTCTACCCTCCGTGCTCTCCACCCCTGTTCTTTTTGGCTCCCCCTTAGCACCCTCCACTCCCCACCCCTGTACTCTCCTCTCCCCCTGCATTTTGTGCCCACCCATGTGCTCTCCACCCCCCATAGTGCTCTCCAGTCCCCGTGCTTTCCACCCCTGTTCTTTCTGGCCCCCACTAGTGCTCTCAAGCTCCCCCCCCCCATTGCTCTCCACTCACCCCTGCTCTTTGTGCCCCCCCCAGTGCTCTTCACCACCCCACACTCTTAGCCCCCCCAGTGCTCTCAGCCTACCGTGCTCTCTACCCCTGTTCTTGTTGCCCCCCCCCCAGTGCTCTCCGCTCCCCACCCCTGTGATCTCCACTCCCCCTCACTCTTTGCCCCCACCCATGTGTTCTCCAACCCCGCCAGTACTCTTTGCTCCCCCTTCTCTCCAACTCCCACTCAGTGCTCTCCACTTCCCCAGAACCAGAGGGCAGGCTGACTGGGGCCAGAAAATGAGGACAGCTGAAGGTGCAGGTGGCCAGGGACCACTCCATCTCACAGCAGACAAATCCTCTGGAAGGAGCACCGTCCCCATCCAAAACGAGAACAGACCCTGCCTGCTGCTGGCCGTCATGGATATCCTGCTGGCATGCAAGGTACTGTACCGAGCATAAACAACACACCTTCCCACAGACAGGGACTGCAGACTGGGACATGGGGCACAGGAGGGGCTGCAATGATGTGCACAGTGAGACTGCATTCACGGCACAGTAAAGCTGCATTTGATGGATACAGTGAGGCTGAATTTGATGGACACAGTGAGGCTGCATTTGAAGGGCACAGTGAGGCTGCATTTGAAGGGCACAGTGAGGCTGCATTTGGTGGGCACAGTGAGGCTGCATTTGGTGGGCACAGTGAGGCTGCATTTGATGGGCACAGTGAGGCTGCATTTGGTTGGCACAGTGAGGCTGAATTTGATGGGCACTGGTGAGGCTGCATTGAGCTCTTGCATCAAGTCTGCAGTCTCTGTCCATCTCCTGTAGCATGTCTGAAGTCTCTGAGGGAGTCTGGAGAGGAGTCAAAAGTGGGAGCACCGCCAGGATGGGGGTCATGGGAGAAGTCAGACTTGTGTGGACTGTGGATAGGAGACTATAGGATAAAACCTCCAAGCTGGAGCCGACTGACTGAGCACTGCACAGTGCACCTGAGAGGAGGTCAGTGAAAGCACCGCCAGGCCAGTCGGGGGTCACTGATGTAAGGGGGGAGTGAATACGATAATGTAAGGGGCACTGACATAAAGGGTTTCCTCCTTATATTAGTAACCCACCCCCCTTACCTTAGAGTATTCTTTCTGAAGAAGGTGGTTCCCCCCCACGTTCTGAGTTTCTGGGGTCCCCCTTGATGATTGATCACTTACCACTATTAACTGGAATTTGAATATATATATATATATATATATATATATAAAGCCCTATGTGATTTCATATCTATATCTAATACTCTCTTCATCAAAGGTGCTTTAAAATGTATGGTTTTTCCCTTTCATGAACCAGAAAATAATGACGTTATGCTGTTGGGCTGGTATAATAATGCTGTTGGACTGGTATAATAATGCTGTGAGGCTGGTATGAAATTTTTTCCAGGGCTGGTTTTTGAAAGCATGGGCGTCCGCAAGGTTACTAAGGTGGCTGCGTACCATGCCCATATAGCCTAGAGAATGTACATCTTTTTACATTGCAATACATCTGTTGTTGCCATATTTTTATCTTGATGAAAACAGTCTATACAGTGACAGTATGAGATCAAAATATGGCCACAACAGATGTATTGCAATGTAAAAAGATGTACATTCTCTAGGCTATATGGGCATGGAACACAGTCAGAGTAACTTCCAATACAAAGTGAAGATGAATTATCTGTTATATAACACATATGTATTACCAGTGTAAAGATTTTTATGAGATTGTCGAAAAGGGGCGGAGCACGAGTGGCCTTGAAATGATGCCCCCCCCTTGGAAAAAGTTCTGCGGACGCCCATGCCTGCCACGAGGGCCACATGACCAAGTTGTGGATTGTCCACTTGCCACATCACCTGCCACCAAGTGACCCCAGATATGGACAATATGCCAAGTACTTTTCTGCAGCAGAGAATTACCTTTTGCGACCTGACTTTGGGGGCACGTATCTCAGGCCACTTATAGCTAGAAACTCCAAATTAGGTATGCAAACACAGTAGACCTAGCACTACAACATCTCCAAATTTGGGGTTTCTAGCTCCAAGTGACCCCGAGATACATGGCCCTAAATTCGGGTCACAAAATATTTTCGAATCCGGTTGAAATAGTTTAGAATGCGGTTGTAATCATTTCGAATCATGTTGAAATCATTTCGAATCTGGTAGAAATATTTTCGAATTTGGTTGAAATATTTTCGAATGTGATCGATTTTTCAAATTCGGTAGAAAACTAAACGAAATCTGGAAACAAATTTAACGAATTCCAAATTGAAATTCAATGGGGACCTAGGATTGTGGGCTCCTTGAGGGTAGGGACCCATGTGAGTGTACAATCTACAGGGATAGGGACAATTGTAGAAACTCACTCAGGTTGAACTGGATGGACTGGTGTCTTTATTCAACCTTACTCACTATGGAACTATGAATTTAACGAATATAACTAAACAAAATTAATACGAAACTAAACAAATTTTTTCCTTTTGCACATGTCTACCGCCTGCCTGTAGGCATGTGATGCAGAGAAGGCATTTGATATGGTCAGCTGGCTGTTTATTTGATTATCGCTACAGCAGATCGGACTAGGACCCAAACATTTAGCGAAAATTATGTCCCTCTACTCCAACCCCTCAGCGAAAGTTACGGCTAATGGTGAACACTCAGAGACATTTGAGATCAACAACGGGACCAAACAGGGCTGCCCACTATCCCCCCTCCTTTTTGGTATAACCATTGAACACCTAGCCCAAGCAACTTGTCGCAACGATTCCATACATGGTATCCCCATCCCATTGTAAGCTCTCCCTATATGCAGGCGACCTACTACTTTACGTGACACAACCACACATTAGCTTCCCCTTCTTTCTCCATGAACTTGATTGATTTGGCACTCATAGCAATGTTAAACTCAACATAGCTAAAACAGAGGCCCTGAACATATTCTTACCCAACCATACCCCTAACACTGGTCCAGAAAAACTTTCCCTTTCATCGGCAAACTAAATCTATCAAGTATCTAGGGACTGAGATCCCTCGTAACTTCCACGATATCTACCCCCTAAACTTCAGCCCTTTACGGACTAAAATCCGACAATCACTTGACTCTTGGCACCACCTCAATCTATTTGACAACCCAACACTTCCCGACTATGAAACCTCAGGACAGGTGGGTGGCTATCAGAGGGAAGGCTGGCTAACAGCATGCTCATTTGTTCACGCAATTGGCAGATTCATACCACATGAGGGACACCAACCCCCCACAGAAAATTGGCTATCCATGATGTCCTTGATGAGCTTTTGCTCTACCCTACACTTAACTGGGCAAATACATAGGACCCTAATGACCTTTGAGGAAATGTGTGGTCTCTCCCAGGTCCCTAGACATACATTATCTTTAACATACAAGGAAATGCTCTCCCACACACAACACTCTACCCACCTTTACACAAAAGTGGTCTAAAGATCTGGGTAAGGAAATCACCCCGCGTGAATGGCAGACCTCTTTTGCATTCACCCATAAGTCTTTGATCTCCAGCTTCACGCAGGGGAACTTCAAACTACTCTCCAAATGGTATAGAGACCTGTCTCGGTCCACGGGATGTTCCCCAATGCTCCTGATACTTGCTGGTGGTGTCACAGAGGAAAAGGAACCTACCTCCATATATCTGGTGGGAATGTGATCGAGTCCGCCCCTTCTGGAAAGGAATATTATGAAATGTATGAGGGCTCTCTCCCCTACAGTGGCCCTACTGTCTGTCCTTCTTAGATTAGTCAAATCCCAGTAAACTAACCTCATCCATTTTTTTCTATCAGCAGCTCGCCAGCTGATCATGAAATACTGGAAATGAGAGGTAAATCCCCCCATTTATAGGTGGATTGATATCTTCAATGATTTCATGCAGATAGATTATTACACAGACTTGCCAGATGATGAGCTGAGGAAAGCCCTAGGTCAGCGATGGCGAACCTTGGCACCCCAAATGTTTTGGAACTACATTTCCCATGATGCTCCACTACACTGCAGAGTGCATGAGCATCATGGGAAATGTAGTTCCAAAGCATCTGGAGTGCCAAGGTTCGCCATCACTGCCCTAGGTGTTCCAAGCCGGAATATCAATGGGGGAAGTGGTCCATATGAGTTGATGACCACACTCCAGTGAACGGCTCTCCAACCATCTTGTCTCAGCCACATTGAGAACGAACTGTAACAGTCACACTAACGGTATATTTATACCTTCCCCCCTGGTTTATACAGATTTATATGTCCAAGTACTAGGATACGCTGAATGCTTAGGATGCTGATTGCAACTTTTACGCACCGTTACTTGCATTTGTTTGACCCAACATTATGTACCATTTGTGTGGTGGTATTTATCACTACTCCCCACCCCCTTTTCTTTAATTTGTACCCTCTATTGCTTTACTTGAAAAATGGTTAATAAAAATATATTCAACCTTAAAACACAATCTGTGGACAATAAAGAATAATTTATATTTTTTTAATAATCTAACTTAATTGATTTTCAAAACCTTTCAAACAACTCTTGATGCAAATAAATGAAACACTATCAAACCTTCAGAGAGATTAAATCAAATTTGATTGATAATAAGTATTCAAACATTTGACATACTGATTTGTATGAAATCATTAGATATATTTTTATAATCATTCTGGTGCTGATTGATGAATACTGGAGCAGTAGCGGAGCTATTGCTTACAACTATCATATTTCTTGTTTCTCAATGAGTGGCTAAAGATTAACTTTTGTAGTAAGTGTTTTCCAATAATTACAGCGATCTAAACTGATTCACTGGACACGGAAGGGATTACAATGTCTTGCCACCCAGGTAAGGCATATATGTGGTGGCAAAAAGGGTGAGCTTTAATGTTCACATGAATGCCCATAGGCACTGGAGGTTTCTTTGCTCACTGCACACTCCCACCACAGAGATCGAGCTATCAAAGGCAGAACAGAACCGGGACCAGCTCCTGATCATGTGACCATTGTGACAGCCAGTCACAGGGCTCAAATGATCAGGCAGACCTTCCAGCACCCCTGGTGTTATTGTCCAGTTAAAGGGACACTGAGGCAGGGTGGGAAGAAATTAAAGAGACATCACCTTGGTCATGCAGAGCAAAGTGAAAGGTACTGCAAAAAGCAATCCCGCACCCCAATATACTCAGCTTACCTGTGCCACCTTAAAGCTTCTTCCTCCATCACAGCCAGTGATACTATTGAGTGCTACTGGGGGAACATGTAACCTGCTTCCCTGTGGCAGTGCCTAAGCATGCCAAGCTATGCAACATGACTGAGGGAGTAGCATCACCACTCCAGACTTAAGTAATGTGAAATGCATCAAAAAGTGAGGTGTTGGTGTGGCCGTGTACTTTCAATAGAAGTAAGCCTTATACATGCTAGATGATGGCGAGTGGCTGTATTCTTTGCATTGTTTGGGCCAGGAGAGCAAGAGGGCATTTTGCCTATAGGCCAGTACTAATATAACACACTATATTGTCAAAAATATTAGGACACCTGCCTTTACACGCACATGAACTTTAATGGCAGCCCAGTTTGAGACTGCATACAACTTTTGTTGTCTGATTTCCTTTAGATTTACCAAAACGATGTAGTGCAAGGGCCTGCCTGATTGCATGCATATTGAAACTCTTAAGGTTTGGCCTCAAATTATATGGTATAAATTGTATAGTGTGTATCCAGCTTTAGTCCGCAGGGTTCAATATTGAGTTGGCCCACCCTTTGCAGCTATAACAGCTTCAACTCTTCTGGGAAGGCTGTCCACAAGGTTTAGGCGTGCCTCTATGGGAATGTTTGACCATTCTCCCAGAAGTGCATTTATGAGGTCAGGCACTGACGCTGAATGAGAAGGCTGTCAGCTTGTAGTTCTCAATGAACTACCAGGGAGCTGTTGAGTGTTCTGGTTGATGTTGATTGATTCTTTTTGTTTTGTGTGGATTCCGGTTGATGATTGTTCATTGATGCTTTTCATTGTGTAACTGCCTGGCCATACGAGGTATGAGCAGACAGCTCACACTGACAGTCTTGCACCCGCAAATTTGCTAAATGTGGGTGCAATGCTTTACAGCAGGGGTCTCCAAACTATGCCCCTCCAGTTGTTAAGGAACTACAATTCCCATCATGTCTGTGAATGTCAGTGTTTTACAAAGCCTCATGGGATGTGTAGTTCCAAAACAGCTGGAGGACCAGCGTTTGGAGATCCCTGTTTTACAGACTCCCGATAATTTTTTTTTTTAAATTATAACTGCATTTTTTTTTTACCTGCAAAAAAAAAAAAAATATATATATATATATATATATATATATATATTTTTTTTTAAAGGTTTATATATCCTTGGGTTCCATTTGGTTAATTTGATTTGGTATATGTACAGTTGAAAGAGTTTTCACAAAAAAAAAAAAAAGTACCCAATACTAGAAATCTTGTCTGCTGATAACTTCTTGTGCTGCACTCTATCAATTAAATTTTTCCCACCTATCTCTATTGCTCAGTTATGGAGAAGAGGTGAGGGAACAGAGCTCTGTAGTTGTCCTAGGGTGACATCACTGCAAATCATAAACACAGAACGTTGAGTGAACATTGGGAGCGATTTACTGCGACTGGAACACGTAGAATCTGGTGCAGCTGTGCATGGTAGCCAATATAGTTACATCACCTTCTAACTTCAGTTTGTTCAATGAAGCTTTGACAATAAAACCTGGGAACAGATTGGTTTCTATGCACAGCAGCACCAGATTTTTGCACTCTCCAGCTTTAGTAAATCTCCCCCATTGTTACCCCAAGTGGGTCACTAGCAGGAAAAAAAAAAAAAAAAAAAAAAAACATGCAGCCACATCTGAGGAGCTGTAACCTGCAATACATTACATTGTTTTTATTGGGTTTAGATATGCATTAAAGCGTTTGTTAACCACCTCCCCAAAAAAATATATAGATCTGGTCCCTTAGAGCAGATTACACAGTACAGTGCTTGTGCTGTGTAATCTGCCCCCCTCTAAACTGTAAAAAAACAAAAAAAAAAAACTGAACATTGCACTTCCTGTATCCCCTATTTAAAACAGACCACGATAACCAGGGCTGCTCCGCCCTGATCACCGTGGTCAAAGTGAGTCCCTCCGTCATACACCACCTGCTCTCCTCTCTCCCACCCTGTCCCACCCCCGCTGCTATTTTTCTAAAATAAAAACTTAAATTTGTCACTGCCAGCCTCTCCATTAGAGGCTGGCATAGCACACTGTGTAAGTTGTTTTTATAAATGAGTGTTGTAAATACCGAATTTCAGCTGTCTTAAGGCCGATCACGTGACTCGCGGACGCTTTCCAGCTCCAATGGATGGCTTCTGCGGAGGAGACGAGTGACCATGTGATCTCCCCGGCTGACATCAGAGGGAGATCCCGGCCCCTCCCACAGAAGACATCCATCAGAGCTGGAAAGCGCCCACAAGTCATGTGACCGGCCTGAAGACAGCTGAAATTTGGCATTTACAAACACTCGTTTTAAAAAACAACTTACACAGTGTGCTATGCCAGCCTCTGATAGAGGGGCTGGCATATTCTTGTATAAGTGCATCAACACTTTAAAGCTAAAGGGGGAAACAGCTAGATACAATCCACACCCTGTAGTTTAAATGTAAGGTTCTTTCAACAGATTTAGTAAAATAGCTTCATAACAGCAGCCCAGAATCCAAGGTATGCCCTGATCACTGCAGTAAACTGGCCTTTTTAGAAAGTTTGGAGACCCTTTGTCTAGAGTAAAGCCTGGTACCCAATGGGTTGAACATCGATCGTCTGACGTTAGTACATTGATCTCTCCTGCTGAGCTGTTGTGTTCTGATTGGGGGGAGGGGGGAATGCGCCACGCACCCCCCCCGGCCAGAAAAAAAAAATGGCTGAGTGTGGATTGAGAGCGGGTCAGCTGCTGGATTTCCAGCATGCTTGGCCAGCTTCGGTCAGACCGGCTGCCATACATACGGGCCAAATGTCAGCTGGTTTTTATTGACCTGGCTGATGTTGCCTAGCATTCGGCCCGTGTGTACAGGGCTTTAGCCTGTCAAAAGTGACTCATGCCAATATCAGAGGGAGGATGAAACCGAGAGGAACCACACTAGGTGCTTTGGACTGAGGCAAGTACACACTATAGAGATATGCTTTGTTTCACTTTTCATTTCAGAGGTTTACAACCACTTCAAGCTTAAATTGGCCTTCAAAAGAAGGGAACATTTGTAAAGAAATCAGGACAGCTCACCAAAATTATGTACAATGTCACCGGGTTTTCTTTTTATTGTCATCAATGATACTTTCAGTATAAGACAATTTAAGAAATTAAAACTAAACATACAATAAGGTGCCACAAAAAGTGTACAGGTTCACAGCAGAGAATACTTAGGCAATGCTGACATAGGCGTCTTCTCACTCGCTTCCCCTCATGTTACATAAAAAGAGGGGAGAGACATAAGAATGTTCCCCATCACCATTGATAAGGACCTCTTCCATCATGGCTGGTACTGCAAGTACAAATCTTGCCAAAACAGCACAGGGATAGAAAAGGCTTCCTTGTGTTACCTCCCCAGGGCCTTTACTAGACAACTATGGGTCACGAGGCAAGGTGAGAACCCTCACTGCACAGAGGGAACCCAGCCTTGTAATACAGGCTTGGAGAAATAGAACAAAGGCACAGAATAACTTGCTAGAGAAGTTTTAGGTTTCTATTTTAAGGTCCGTTTCTCTGAATTGTAGCAAGCCCAACTGTGCATCAATCCAACTCCAATCGCTCCTTTGGTTGAGAGGTGAGAAAACGCCCTTAAAAAGATTTCTGTGCCACCAAATCCCATCTATTGTATAGCCGAGACAAGGTGGCACTGGAATACAGGCGAGCAAACCCAGTTGATGTAAACCATTCATACAGTCCAGGTGTCTAATGATCGGCAATAGAAGTTAGTATGGAGGAAGGCCTTTGGTTGAAAGTTCTACACAGAGTTAGCGGAAAGAGCAGCAAACTGGTCAGAGCATGAAAGATGGCATTGGGAAAGCTGGAAGGAAAGTGACGCAAAAGATTAGGACACTGGACCAGCAAGGCTCGATGTGTCTGCATTTTCAATGTGATGTTTTCCGTGTCTGCAGTGTATGCCTGGGCAACATACAGAAAAAAAAAAGCCAGTACATGCTTGCAATAAATGCAAATTTCTCCATCTCTTGTCAACTGAAACTAAAAAAAAAAATATGCTGATTTATCAGAAATCCAGTGAGTTCTTAATTTCAGCCCGGCCCAAGTTCTACCCAACTTGACTACAGGACACCTACTGCTTAAAGTGGAATTTAACCCAAAACAGGAAGTTCCCCTTGTTTGCATCCTCCACTGCCACATCTGGCACTTTTGTGGGGGGAGGGGGTACCTGCTCCCACTTCTAGTCAGATCTGCCACGCGGATCTTAGCGATCTGTCGGTTGCCCTTACTTAAGATGTCGACACCTACACCCGAATCTGCCTAAAGAATTGGCTCAGGTGAGGACATCGCTGGATCTCTGGACAGTTAAGTGTCCTTATGTCAAAAGTCAGCAGCTACAGTATTTGTAGCTGCTGACTTAATTTTTGGGGGGGGAGCCCGGAGCTCCTCTTTAAGGACATGAGTGGTGGGGTGTTCTGTAGTTCAGCAGAGGAGAACCCAGGATGGGCTGACAACACTGGGATTTCAAAGCAGTGGAGGCACTGTGCTGTCAGCTCATAAACGCAGGTTAGGAGCTCACTGGATTTCTGGTAAAGCAAACGTTTTCTTTCTGTGCTTGTAGCATTTTTAAAGGGATAAAACGTGGAGAAATGTACAGTATATTACAGATGGGTATATTACATATGTTTATTGTGGATTCAGCCCAGGCAAACACTTTAAGAACTAAAACAGACCAATTTAAAATGGAATTGGTCATCACATCTAAAAAAAAAATAACTTCAGGCAAAAATTTGAAGAGTGGAAGAGTTAAATCTTCTGACCCCCCCCCCTTTTTATTTTATTTCATCTTTTGCTCTCATTTTCTGTGCAGGCGACAATGCTGTCACTGGTACAGAAATTAAGAAAATATATATATATAAAGTATAAAAAAAATGGCAAATAAAAATAGGGAGGTTCTGACCTTTTGCTGAAAAAAACGTTTTTGGTTTATTTTTCGATATGCTGTTTTGTCCTTGTTGGAGAGATTTCCTGTCACGTTTTGTTCCATGGTCATACAAGGACTGAGAAAACATCTCAACAGGTACACAGCAATAAAAAGCTTGTCAGAGCCTCTAACCCTTCACCACCTCATTAAAAACGTGAAATAAAAATTTCACCTGTAGTTCCCCTTACACTCAACATGCATGCAAATGCCGTTCTTTCTTGACAAAAGATCTTGGCAACTCCTCAATCCAGGTACATGAATGCAGCTTCCAGGCTTAGCCAACAGAATTCCCGACACTACAATATTAGATGTTGTTCCCACTAAAATGCGTTATCTACACAGTAGAGAAAGAGGTTTTTGATGGCCTAACTAGAATGAGGTCTACAAACTATGACATCTCCAAGGAATTCAGCAATAATTTAGTTTGAAAGACCAACATTCGCTGCAATGGGAACTATGAATTCTGCAAGGGCAGCCCTTTTCTGGCTTGGCAAATGCTCAGTAGAATATTACCTATATATTCTGTAAAATCTTAGAGCCATGGGGTAGCCATTATGTTGCCAAGACTATGTCCATAGAGGACTATACGATCTGTAAAAGCCACTGTAAGAGCTGATTGATTGCTTATCAGAACAAAGATTACTTATATGGTGGACTTTTTTTTTTTTTTTTTTTAAGCCGGACCAGTGTACTTTAGAAAGCAGCATAACATATCAGTGTTTGCATTAACATTGCGACCTAGACCAGCATCTGGATCACGGCCAAGTAGGACCCATCTTAGACAGGTTGCTCTGATCACACCAATGCATTTTGAAATGTTGTGGATAGCCGTTTTGTAGCCTGGCCAGGAATCAAATTGTGACCTGAAATTCTGCAAAGAAAGCCACTTAGCGATCTGGTCAAACACGCATTTGTAGGTGACCTGTAAATTCTGCGTAGGCAGCTATTTTATGGCTACCAACGCAAATTATAAAATATGGCCTTGCAAAGTTAACCACCACTTCACTGGGCAATAAATAGATCTCTAAAGTCTAGATAAAATTTACTAAAATCAATGATATCCTAAATACAAACAGGTCATGTTCTCAGGAACATCCTGTCAGCCCACATATTAAATGTGCAGACAACAGGAACACTTGCTGAGGAATTGTGTAGATAAATTCAAACGTTGTTGCAAGAGTAGTTCAGTCAATGATTTCGTTTTAATAGCTTGGAATAGCTGGAGAGTTTTAATAGCTTGGAATGTCTGTTCGGTATTACGTATCACACAGCAAAAAAATGTTATAACATAGGCAAAAAATAAAACCCCAAAAAGCCATTTCCAAAATGGCTTCTTTAACTCCTTCCACACTGCAGATGCGTCAATCAGCCCAAGGCCCCATCTGCTGCACACAAGGCCTACCGCTGTGTAGCAATCATGTCAAGGCTAATATGTTTATATATACTTTTGATACAAAAAAAAAATCTATGATATATTTTTTTTTTACCTATTTATATATTTATTTACAGAATAAATTCAGTCATAGTGCTCAAAATGGCAATAAACCTTAAACGGCTGTGCTTCCCATGAGTCTATATAGAACATTCCACAAAGGCTTTTCTCTTCATGTTAGGGATGGACCACGGGTCTAAGCAAATGGATGAGGGGATGATGATATTAAAAAATAAAATAAAAATAAAAATCCAAAACATCCAGCTATTGTATTCAAATAAAAAAAAAAATAAAAAAAAATAAAAAAGTCTGTTCGCACTAATCACTTTGCTACATATAAAATTTCCAGCTAATATAAAGCACATTGTACCAGTCCTCTAAAACAGTTAAGATATATACACTGGTCTAGATATATTAACAAATAGAATATTACAAAATATTAAAGGCCACGGTCGTGTCCTGCCCTTGGTTTTATTTGAAGTTGGCGTAGTCCGAGAATGCGTCAATATATTCCTGAACCACTCTGTAGCAGAATTCGTACTGCTCCTGCAGGGGATGGGAGAAAAAGAGGAGAGAATTAGCTATATGTGCCCTTTTACCATTATTAATATTAGAAATAATAAAATGTAATATATTTTATATTAGTCAAATTGAACCTTCTACATTACTGTAATGCAGATATGACCATTTTCCAGTGCCAGTCTGAGTTTGTACTAGCTGAAAAAACACATAATGCTTTCAGTTTTGATGCTTTGAACAAAAGGTTCTCCAAAATGATGGTTTCAAAAAAAAAAAAAAAAAAAAAAACTTTATTGGCCTTAGTACAAAACACTATGGGGCTCGGTTATAACAGAGGGCAGACATTATGAGAGTCCTGAAGCCAGGGGTATTCAAGAAAATTTGTAAAAACAAAAAAAAAATAACAAACATCACTGTGCTTTATAAATGAGGGGAATCAATCTTTCTTTTTTCCCCCCCCCATCTAAAGGATGTTTATGGACGTTCTTGAGTTGAAGAAGTTATACTGGGATGATGCCTGCGCCGCTTCCTGCCACTGCCTTTTCCTGAGCTTTCCCGCCCGGGAGTACTGCGACTGGCAGCCCTACACAGAGAGGAACGGATGTTGTTCCTCCCTCTCTGTGAGCTCAGAAACCGGAAGCGACAAGGATTTAAAGAGGAAGTAAACCTTCATGGGTTTACTACTTCTTTGTCTCCCTGCGAAGGTAAAGCATAATGGGCTACTATGCATCGCATAGTAGCCCATTATGTATCACTTACCTGACGCAGAAGCCGGTGATGTCACTGCTGTCCCTTGTAGTAAGGAGCGTCCATCTTCTTCCGGGTATCGCTGCTCCGGCCACTCACAGCACTGGAGCAGCGATGTCACTCCCGCGCATGCGCATGGGAGCTGCCACTAATGGCATATCGCCGTTAGCAGCGGCATGCTGCTAGCGGCGATAGTGTGCCTGCATGCCGCTGTCTACGGTGCATGCGCCGTAGATAGTGGTGCCTGTCTTTTTGTAAATATCTCCTAAACCGTGTAGGTTTAGGAGATATTTCTTGGACCTACAGGTAAGCCTTAATCTAGGCTTACCTGTAGGTCAAAGTGGTTTCTAAGGGTTTACAAACACTTTAATCACTTCTTGCCAGGTTTACTTGGCCGTTAGTAGCCAGGAAAGCAACCTATCAGACTTATCGGTGTCCGCTGACTGTACTGGAGATCAGAGGAGAGATTTGGGGTCTAATAGACCCCAGATTTATCCATAAAGAGCAATAAAGTTAATGTGAATACTCATGCAGCTAGAAAATGTTAACTTTTTTGTTTTGTTTAGGTTTTATGTCCTAAACAGTTTTTAAATTGATTCTAAAGGTTGTTTGTTTTTGTTTTTTTAAATAACACGTTATACTTACCTGCTCTGTGCAGTGGTTTTGCCCTGGATCCATCTCTTTTTGGGTCCCATGCCAGCAGTCCGCCCCTCCCTGCTGAGTGCCCCCAATAAGCAAACCTTTTGTTATGGGGCTTACCAAGCTGCGATCCTGTGAATGAAAAATTGTTCATTCACACACAGAGCACAGCTCGGCCCCTCTCCTGGTCTCTCCTCATTGGCTCACTGGCTGTGATTCACAGTAGCCAATGACTACCTGAATGGGCAAAGTGTTAATGTCTCTTATAACCAGAAATTCTGCAAGTCAAAAAATACATCTCTTAATAACTGCAAAAGGTACCATCACAGATGTCTATACACTTTACACAGCCTCTGAACAAAAATTGGCAGATTTGACAAGAAAGCACTCACCAGTGTCTGCACCATGTGTGGCCTCTGTAATCTCAAGCTTTTCACTGTTTGAAAGACGTCTAGTATCCCTTCTGCTTTTACTCTCTCCAGCACAGTACTGAGAGCACAGAACGTCCCCGTCCTCCCCGCGCCAGCACTGTCAAAGAAAACAACATGATTAACCTCAGCATTTTACTATTTGAATATCATTTCATACAAAAATGTACAGCATTATCTTAAGCGTTAAAAGAAAAAACATTTTTGGTAATGGAGTACCGCCTAGTAGTACCAGTACTCACCTGGTGTTTACAGTAATGGAGTACCTCTAGAAGTAGTACTACATTTTCACCTAGAGTGTACAGTAAGAGTACCTCCCAGTAGTAGTACTAGCGCACTCCCCTGCAGTGTATGGTAAGAGAGTACCGCCTAGAAGTAGTACTACATTCTTACCTGGTGTGTACAGTAATGATATGTATGGCCTAAGTGGATAGCTTTACCCCGGATGCCTGCATACTTAGATGTGCCTCTATAATGAACCATGTGCGTTGCTACATGTTGTAACTTCATTAAATGTAACCATATTGCTACACTTAGAGGCGCTTCTCTCCTCTTTTATACTCAGATGTGACATCATGCTATTTGTATATAAAGACAAAATGTATTTAAAAAATGCTTCTCATCTTGTAATATGCTGTCAAACCCAGTTACTCTCAATCCAAGGTTTTACTGTATTTTCACGTTTTATTATATTATAGACAAATGTACCCTTTTCCTTAGATGGGCTAATAACCCTTGATCATCACAGGGGATTCATCCCCGGGGACTGCCTTTTTCTGTTGGTTTTCCATTAGTGTCATGGGGGTCACCGCCTCAGCTCCCAGGGCTGGTGACCCTCGCAGCTGGCCTCCAGCTTTCCACACCTGTGCCAAGAACTTATAGTTGGTCTGTAAGTATGAGTGGGGGATCCACTCTTGTATCTTCCTTTCCCTCCTCTTCTTATAGACATGCCCAATTGAATATTTGTTTTTTAACAATTTTATAGACACCTGTCCTGCATCTGCTCCTGAAGAGTGGAAGTTAGCCACGAAACATGTCAAGCTATTAGATGCCCCTTTGTTTAGATCTCAAGATTGTTCTACTGGACCTTACCAATTCAAATCATTTTTTTTATTGTGGAAACATGCAATTATGAGTTTGGCGTTTTATATGATGATATCATTGTGAACCAATATGTTGCTATGCTATTATGCCAACATATTATTATGTAAATAAATTCTACGCAGTTCATATTTTTGTATGTATTATGTTACTATGCAATATATATGGTCACAACTCACAATTACCCGCCAGACACATTCATGCCGTGATGCCTCCCTGGCTGCATGTTTCATATAAAGTCCCAAACCGCTCTCCCATATATCTCTAGTGTGTACAGTAATTGAGTACCACCTAAAAGTAGTACTACGTTCTCACCTGGTGTGTACAGTAATGGACTACCCCCGTAGTAGTACTAGCACTTTCCTGCAGTGCATGGTAATAGGGTTCCTCCTAGAAGCAGCACTACATTCTCACCTGGTGTGTACAGTAATGGAGCACTTCCTAGAAATAGTACTACATTACCCCCGTTGTTTAAAGTAATGGAGTACCTCCTAGAAGTAGTACTACGTTCTCCCCTGGTGTGTAGAGAAATGGACTACCCCCCAGCAGTAGTACTAGCACTTTCCTGCAGTGTATGGTAATGGAGTACCTCCTAGAAGCAGTACTACATTCTCACCTGGTGCGTACAGTAAAGCAGTACCTTCTATAGTATTATTACATTCTCATCTGGTGCATACATTAATGGAGTACCTAGAAGTAATACAAGTACTCACCTGCAGTGTACGGTGATGGGGTGGTTCCCAGACTGTTGCTGCTGTTTTTGCACAGCTGCGATGATATTGATCATCCCTTTCCCATCAGTGGGTATTCCGACCTCCGGCCACCCGTGAAAGTGGAACTGTCTAATTTGGCGGGCTTTGTTTTCCTGCACAAATAAAATGTCTGACTTTAATAAACCAAACAGCCCATGTAATAGTGAATAGCTGTTACTGCGTCACAGATGACAACTCTACTCTTCTACAACTGCACATGCAATGATTTTTATTCACTTCTATGCTAAAACCAATGACCAAACTGTGGACTTCTCTTCAATTTTGTTTCTCGGGTTCAATGGAAAAAGGAGCAATCGAAACATTTCTAATGATGTTCTAAAGCAGGAGTCTCCAAAGTTTCTAAACAAAGGACCGATTTGTTGCCCTTCAGACTTTAGGAGGGCTGAATTATGGCCAGCAAGTGGACATTTTCCTGGCATCAGGATCAGGCATCCAAACATCGCTACATTTGATATGGGGGGGGGGGGGGGATAGTGTCCCATTGCTGGTATCATAAGGAGGAATAGTGTCCTATTATTGGCATCGGTGGGAGAACCGGTACCCTATTGTCAAATGGCAGAATAGCGTCTTGTATCAGTGGGAGTAAACATCGCTACATTTGGTATTGGGGGGGGGGGGGGACAGATAGTGTACACTCTGGAGCTGATTGTGAACAGGAAGGTACGTTTTAATTGCAGAAGAGACACTGAATGCCTCTACTGCAATAAAAAGCCTGTTTGCAATTTTTTACTTTTTCTTCAGTTTCGCAGCAGGTCTTACATCAAGTGACAAAGATTAATTCTGATTGGCTGCTAAAACTTACTCATTAATTTGTGTAGCAGTTCTATAGGCTAAAGGTGGCCATAGATGGATCAAAATTCATCTGGTTGAGTAGGAAACAGCAGAATTTTAATCAATGAGTGCTCATTCCTGTTCGAGAGAAATGAGCGGCTGCAGCTGCTGATCAGTATATACAGACACTCTTCTAGAATACAATGTCCCAACAGGGAGGGGGACTCCTCCATCCACCTCGTTTTTGTGGATGAAGGAATCTGTTCCTTATCTTTCCTTCATTCAGCCTGTTGTCTGAAAAAAAAAAAAAAAAAAATCAACTATGGCCAGCTTTATTCAGTACAGAATAGGAATGGGATCCTCAAAAGCCTTTCCAATTCAGTTGTTCCTGTAATCCAGGGCAACCAGCTACCTGATGCTGTATCTCTATTTAAAGTTAGAAAGTCCGTGCCAGGCCTAGGCAACCTTGACACTCAAGCTGTGGTGAAACTACAAATCCCATCATCCCTCTCTGGGAGTCATGCTTGTGGCTATCAGAATCTTGCAATTCCACAACAGCTGGAATGCTGAGGTTGCATTCTTCTGGTCTATAAAAAGATCTGAATAGTTGCATATTTCCTGACAAGATTTGATCGCAGAAGGCCTCACCCTGGTGTTGGTGACCAGAAGGTCTCGCACTGTGTAGCTTTCACACTCTTCTTCCTTCTTCAGCTCCATGGTAATATCGCCAAAAGACATGGTCCCTTCTGATGGCCAATACTGCACACATTTTTCCTGAAAAGAATAAAGTGATGATGCTATTTAGGAGTATGACTGCAATTATCTAGTGGAACAGCTTAGGGCATGGGTCTCTCTGCGTATACATACAACCATATACAGTAGGCAGAATTTCAACCTGATATTTTACTTCTAGTGGGCTCTAGGTAGAGGTGAAAGCATATCCCTGTGTCCCAGAACATGGGGTATAGGCTTGTCTTGATATTAATCCAGGGGGTTAATAAATACAAAGGGAAAAGAATCCCAGCTATTCCCGATCAGGCAAGGTGAATGAATAAGGAGCAGCCTTAGCCTACATGTCTCCACTAAACCAACACACCCTGATGCATTTCATCATGCCCACCGGGATACAGGAACCGGGATAAAAGTTATTTTGCACCATAACTTACAAACGCAGTTATTTTTTTTATATTAAAATTTCTCAGTGTATGAGAGAACTACCTTTTATGTTTCATTATTTATTATAACATAACTGAACAAGTTTAAGGTTCAAAACATGCCAAAAGTGAATGACAACAAGTCATCTCTTAAAATTAGATCATCAAAAAGTTCATTTATTTCAGTAATTCAATTCAAAAAGTGAAACTCTTACTTATATAGATGACTGTTTAGAATGATATCCTGTATAAAGGACATACCGTATCTGCTGCATTTGGTTTTTGTGCCAAAAACGTTTACTAAAAATCAGTATTTAAAAAAAAAAACCCAAGAGAGATCATGGGCATCCCTCTATTCATCATCAATACTTTAAGATAGCACTACAAAAAAAGATATTCTTACGGGTCCAGCGCTATTTTCACACTCTCAACTATATCTCAGAGTGGACCGTGTATGTGGTATATATTTGTGTTATGCCGTTTTCCTGGAGTTCAGCCTTGTTGTGCACACAAGCAAGGCTGATTCCCATCAATCATCTGGGAATATTACCTGCCCCCTCTCCTCCAGTTCTGTTAACATGACAATGGAACACGACTTCCACTCCCAGATCATCCGCCAGAAATCTTCCATCGTGTGCCGTAATGGACCCTGACTGGCAATGTATGAGTCCTTTTGTCGATAACCCTGCAAGACAAAGAAAAAGGAACAACATTCTATCATTTGACATCATAAATGGTTTCTTATATCTAAAATAATAAGATCACCACTGGCATAAACTGGCCTGAAGAGCACCTGCCTAAAGAAATAGCAAAATCTTGTTATAAAAAAGGAGAAAGTGCTGATTCCTTAAGGCAGACAAAAATATATATAATATATGAGGATTCTGAGGTTTATCCAGAAATATTTTGCTGCATCCAATAGGGTAAGCTTTACCCTACTAAACCAGTGATGGGGAAACCTTGGCACTCCAGATGTTTTGAAACTACATTTCCCATGATGCTCAGCTACACTGCATAGTGCATGAGCATCATGGGAAATGTAGTTCCAAAACATCTGGGGTGCCAAGGTTGGCCATCACTGCCTTAAAACCTATGCTCACACTTGTGCGAGTGGAAGCTGCTGCGGGACCCACACTTTGTCCAGCGGCTGCAACCACCAGCAAACAAAATGAGGGATCGGGTGTCATTAAATTTAAGGAGATTAGGAGAAAAGAAGGAGCCAGGAGTGCCGGTGAGGGACCCAACAAGGAGATTCAGGGCTAACATGTTTTTGTTTTTTTGGGGGGGGGTTTAAAGTTTACCTTTGATATCGCTTTCAGGTGACGGTGTTACCTGTTTGGCCATAAACTCTGAGGTATGTTCCTGGCATTTAGAGCTGGAGAAGCTACTTGGATGAGCAGTGTAATGTCTTCATTACTACACAACAAGCCCAGCTCATGTGACTCCTCGACTCTCTCCTCTCCCCCCGGCTGACAGTTATAGCGGGCGGGGCCAATAATTCCCGCTGGCGTCAGCCGAGAGAGAGAGAGAGAGAGAGAGAGAGAGAGAGAGAGAGAGAGAGAGAGAGAGAGAGAGAGAGAGAGAGAGAGAGAGAGACGGTCACGTGAACGCCAGGGTACACGTTGATATAAGGTCGAAATCAGTATCTTTTTTTATATAGCAAATACACTGGGATAAATAATGTTATTTTACAGAGGGGATGGCATGATCATAATATAGTTATGATTGCAGCAGGAAGGGAAAGCTGAGGAGTGGACGGAGCTGACAGTTGGGGAGGGGAGAGCAGGACAGGAGGGCTGTGGATGACGGAGGCACATAAACTGACCATGGTGTCAGGGCTCAGCAGCCATGATAAACCATGATCAGTTTACAGGGGGGAGGGCAGAACCAGGCAGGATCAGCTAGGTATTTTAGGAGATAGAAGGGGACAAATTAAATAGCATAAATATTTTGCAGTTATTCATGCTTTAAGGGAACAGGATCCCCTTTCTTTTTTTCTATTTTTTTTAAGGTAACAAATGCTTTCATTGTGACTACTTATACTAGGTATACCCCAGTCCTGGATCAATAAGAACCTTCATATAAAGATTATCATCTAGTTCCTAAATGTAGGATGAACTTACATCAATAAAAGAGGCGTTTACATAGTCTGTATTCTCCTCTCCTCTTTTCACAGGAATAATGACTCTGTTAAATTCATCTGCAGGAGAAAAAGGAAAGAAAATATTAAAGCTGAACTCTGAGATGGACTAGGAGTATACACTAACAAATTGAAGCCAAACTCCAACTCACACTGCAGTTGCAGCAAACTGTTTTGTTCCTATTGGGATAAAGATTTTTCATGAAAAAATAAAAGCTGATCATTGTAAGCACTCCTGTCGGTGGTAAATGGGTCTGTCTCGATACTCCGAAACAATTGCCAGACAATTTGTTCCATTGAAAAACACCAGACTTACTGGCCTACAAAAGAAAAGTAATGCAGCCACCACATCTAAGAATTGGTAAGCTGCGATATAATAAATGTTTGCTTTTGGGTTTAACCACTTACGGGCTATCCACCGTGTATGTAGGTCGCTACATGGACGTTAAAAACCGGGGTTATGGCAGCTATCTGCTGTCATAACCCCGGTATATTTTTAAACAGTGGGCGATCCTCGTTCACATAATAGTGCCACCAGCCGTGGACTTGACACGGTATGACTGATGGGTGGCAGGAGATGTGCCATCCCTGCCGCTTCCCAGGTGTTTCTGCCGTTTGCCAGAGAGATCACCAGCAGAGGAAACGATCCAATGGAGTGATGGGCAGGAAGTCCAGTGAGGGCAGGAAGTCCAGTGAGGGCAGGAAGTCCAGTGAGGGCAAGATGGCCCCCCACTCGACTTTCGCCACTTCCGCCCCCCCCCCCCCCCCCAGCCTTAAAGGGCCCTTCTTTTTTTATGTCAACACGTAAAATTATTTTTTTAATTATTTTTATTGCTTTTAAGTGTAAATGCGAGATCTGAGGTCTTTTCGACCCCTGATCTTACAATAACCACTTCGCATCCAGGCCAATACTGACATTTCTCTCCTACATGTAAAATTCATAATTTTTTGCTAGAAAATTACATAGAACCACCAAACATTATATATTTTTTTTAGCAAAGACCCTAGAGAATACAATGGCGGTCATTGCATCTTTATCTCCCACGGTATTTGCGTGGAAATTTCATGCTTAAAAAAAAAAAAAAAAAAAAAAAACATTAAAGTTACCCCAATTTGTTTGCATAATAAGAAAGATGAAGATACGCTGAGTAAATAGATACCTAAAATGTCCCGTTTCAAAATTGCACACGCTCGTGGTATGGCGCCAAAGTCAATATGTAAAAATCCCCATAGGAGACACTTAAAATATATAACCAATAAAAAAATGTAAAGTTACAGAGGAATTCTAGAATTATTGCTCTTGCGCCAACGTTCGTGGTGATACCTCGCATGTGTGGTTTGAACACCGTTTTCATATGTGGGCGGGACCTACGTATGTGCTCGCTTCTGCGTGCGAGCACACGAACTTTAATTTTATTGTTAATTTTATTTTGACACTTTAAAAATAAATTTTTTGGATCACTTTTATTCCTATTACAAGGAATGTAAACATTCCTTGTAATAGCAATATGGCATGATCGGTCCTCTTTACAGTGAGATATGGGGTCAATAAGACCCCACATCTCACCGCTGGGTTGGAAAGCCTGAAATCCCCCCCAAAAAATTAACGATCTCGGCTTCCCAGCTGAGGCGCCGCCATTCGTTTGAATGCAGAGGCCGGGCGTGACGTCATAACATTATGCCCGGCCTCTGAAAGATCAGAGACTCCGGCGACCATTTGGTCCACCGGAAAATCTCTATGACCACCATGCGGGGCCGGCGGATCCCATCTCCGACTCACCGATGGAAGCGGTGAGTCGGTAGAAGCACTGGAGGGCAGCGGGACATCCCCTCCCATTGCTGGCACTAAAAGAAGATATCTGAATGATGTCTGTAGCTGCAGGCATCATTCAGATATTACCCAGCAAAGTCAAGGACGTCCCTGGACATACCTTGGGCAGGAAGTGGTTAAAGAGTCCCTTGTCCTGCTTAGTGATCAAAAAATATTTTTTTTTAAAAGGGACAGTGTAAAAAAAACAAAAAAACAATTAAAGCGCCCCATCACTCTGAGCTCACACACAGAAGCGAACGCATACGCAAGTCGCACCCACATATGTAAACAGTGTTCAAACCACACATGTTAAGTATCAGCCTTGATCGTTAGAGCGAGAGCAATAATTCTATCTCCTCTGTAGCTCTAAACCAGTAACCTGTAAAAAAATGTGAATGATTCAACCAGCTCTGCAAGCTGCTGCATAGCAGACAGGGACACTAAATAAACGCAACTAAAGCTACATGAAAAAAAATCTTACATGGAATGATCTGCAGGACTCGGTTTTTCTTCATGTTGGCTGGAAGATTTCCCGTCCTCATTTTGTCATTCTGAATTTTAATAGATGTTAACTTCTGGAAGGAGAAACAGACTTATGTAGCACTCCAATTTATCTGCTCCGAAACCTAAACCTGAAATTTCAGTCCATGGTACAGCAGTGTGGTCATTAATCCTGCTTTAATATAGAGTTGACCCCCCTTTGCAGATATAACTGCCTATATTCTTCAGGGAAGGCTTTCTACAAAACCTTGGAGTATGTCTGAGGGTATTTATGTTCATTCAGCCAACAGAACATTTGTGAGATCAGATATTGATGTTGAATGAGAAGACCTGGCCTGTAATTGGTGTTTCAATTAATCGCAATTGTGTTCAGTAGGGTTGAGGTGTGGGCTCTGCCAAGGCCACTCAAGATCCTCCACACCAAATCGATAAAACAATGTCTTTATGAAGCCGGCTTTGTGCCTGGGAGCACATCCATGCTGGAAAAGAAAATGTCCTTGCCTCAACTGTTGTCACAAGGTTGGATGCACGACTGTCTTAAATGCCCTCGATGTCTACAAACCCTTTGCCATATAGTGTCACTATATGGCACAATTTACCATCCCCCAATGTTTCACCAGGAGCTTCATAATGCTTTTGGTCTCACCTTAAACTCCTCTTCTAGGCCGTTACTGTTGGTCCCGGGGATTTTGTTGTACAGCTTCTGTAGGTGAGTTTCGAGGGACGTGACTTCTAGCTCTGTGTCCCCGTACAGAAAATGTTCCAGCAGTGCTTGATAAATAAAGACGTACTGCATCTAAACAATACACACAAGGAGAGACACATTGAACACAAGTTCTTACACTCATTTTTTTTGTTTTTTGCAAAAGCCATAGAATACTGTACAGTTAGGACATCGGAAGATGTATTTTCCATTTAGTCTATACTGTATTTTCACTCCATGTACTATACTTAAAGAGTAACTCCAGTTTTGTCGAGAAAAGTAAACGTGTCTATGTACACTGGGGGATTTTAACAAACTTTGTTGAAGATCCCTACCTTTTGTTAGTCTGTGTCCATGTGCAAAATGAATGTAAATGGGAGTGACCTTATAATTATCAATTAGCTCTTGCGGGGTCCTAATGAGGAAAGTGGCAGGGTCTGCAACCCTTTAGACGTGATTTCCCAATGGGTGTATCTCACAAAGTATCTCACAAAGTATCTCACAAAGTATCTCACAAAGTATCTCACAAAGTATCTCACAAAGTATCTCACAAAGTATCTCACAAAAATGAAATTTTTATTGCAGAGGATGTCCAAAAATCTGACTTGCATCTTCCTGCAGAATTCTGGGAAAGTCAGTAAGCCAATCACAGAAGCAGGAAATTACATTTCTGGGGGGTGTTCTGCACACCATTTGTGCCTCCAGGCTGTAATAATGCATTTTACAGAAAATGACAGCGTTATAGATTGCAAATGAAAGGTTAATTTTAATAACATCAAATTGCAATATGACTTGTGTAGCAATTATATATGCGATATTAATTTTATTATTTGATTTTTTTCTCTTACAAAGTGGAGTTGCCTCTTAAAGCAGGGGTCTAAAACTGGCAGCCATCCAGCTGTTGCAAAACTACAAGTCCCATGAGGCACTGCAAGGCTGACAGTTACAAGCATGACTCCCACAGGCAGAGGCATGATGGGACTTGTAGTTTTGCAATAGCTGGAGGGTCGCCAGTTTGAGACCCCTGCCTTAAAGTGTTATTAAATTATTTTTATTTTTTTTTAACTAAAATAATATACATATTATACATACCTGCTCTGTGCACTGGTTTTGCACAGAGCAGCCTGATCCTCCTCTTCTCAAGTCCTCTGCGAGTGCCCCATAGAAAGCCGCTTTCTTTGGGGCACTCCTGCGTGGTCGCTAACGAGCTGCCCTGTTGCTTCTATTTACAGTATCAGTTGCTAAGACTTACATCTGTTTGTACCATCTGACAGCGCTGAGCCCGGATCCGACTCACAAACCCATAAACATCGACTTTTTTCTCTGAATTCATCATATCCAACATGGCGTCTATGACTATGAAGGTTCCCGTTCGACCTACACCGGCACTGAGGAGCAAACAAAGCATGTTTTGTAAGTCTTTATAACTGTTAAAGTGAAAATAAGGGCAAAAGCAAATACTACACATGATGTTGTCAGTCAATATTATTAACGAGTATTTTTTTCATCTATAAGTCCCCTGTAAAAATGTTATTACCTGTTGGTCTACTCCTAAATCTATTGTTTGCACTTTCTGTATTTGGGTGAGAACAGGATTTGTTATGCAATAAAATCTCTGCCCCTTCCTCCACTGCAGCCAGAAAAATGGGAGAGCATGTCACCTTTTCCAATATGACAGTGTACTGGTCTAGCTGCCAATTACTAGGTCCAAATACTGTCAGGTGACAAAGATGGTGATGTCACTGTTCCACCTAGACTTCAATGCCAGTTGACCCTTGGGAATTTAGTGCTGGCTGCAACGTAGGGAGAAGCACAAGGAAAGGGGAGGGAAGGAGATCCTTTACACAGACATTGTCAATTTGCTTTAAAAGTGAAATTTGCTCTTTTAATACATTTTAATAAATCTAAAATATAATTATCTAATCCTACAAGAAAAGCTACAGGACCTTTAAGATATCAAATCATCCATTAGAAAATGTAAAAATCACAGCTTATATTTAACAATTTAAAAAGATAAAATATATGCCGTTCATTATACAAAAGGTGTCAGAAATACATAAACTTTACATCCCTGATCTCCTAATACATTAATATACACATCATTGATACATATTTCCATAGTTTCAATAAAATTAGGATTTTTTTTTCTACAGCTTACCTGTAAAATCCTTTTTTGGAATACATTACAGGACACAGAGCAGTCATAATAACTAACTGGGTTATACGCCACCTATAGGTGAATGGACACTGGCAAACCAAAAAGTCAGGAAGTCCTCCCCTATGTAACCCATCCTACACAGGAAGTACCTCTGTTTCCATCACCTGGCAGATCCATTGAGAAATAGTTGACTTAGATGCTGCCTGTTCCATCTTGGGACCTTCTGGCAATACAAACAGAACATCAGTCTTCTGCATCTGAGCGGACATTCTCAGACAGAGCCCCATAGCCCCTACTACATCAAGAGCATGAAATAATTTCTCCTCTGCAGACTTTGGATTTGAAAAAAAAGGAAGGTAGAATGATATCCTGATTTAGATGAAAACTGGACACTACCTTGGGCAAAAATTCTGGTTGTGGTGGCAAAATCACCCTACCCATTTACATATGTAGGCGGGACTTGTGCGTTCATTTCTGAGCACGAGCTACCAGGGACAGCGGTGTTTTAAATGTATTTTATTCTATTTTTTCACTATTACATTTTTGTATTTTAATTTTTTGATCACTTTTATTCCCATTACATGGAATGTAAGCATCCATTGTAATAGGAATGGTTTGTGACAGTTCCTCTTTATGGAGAGATGTGGGGTCAATAAGACCCCACATCTGGGAATGATAGCATTACCGATTATATAGCCCTTTAAATCCGAGATCTGTTCCAGGACCATTCTTTTAGCTAGATCATGGAGAGCTTCTCCAATCATGACCCTCACCTTACAAGACACTGGCAAAAAACTGAGGTACTTCCTGTGTAGGAGAGGTCTTCCTTTATTTTTGGTTTTCCAGAGTTCATTCACCTATAGGCGGTGTATAACCCAGTTAGTTATTATGGCTGCTCTGTGTGCCATGATGTACGATAAAGAAACATGTTATTTGGAATGCTAAGGTAGCTATTATAGGCACTGCTTTGTCCTGGTTGGGTATGTTTGTTATTAACACACCAACCACCACAGTCTTCCATTTAAGGATCATGGAGGCCACTGTGCTCTTAGGAACCTTAAGTGCAGCGTGCAGCAGAAATGTTTTTGTAACCCCGGCCAGATCTGTGCCTTGCCACAATTCTGTCTCTGAGCTCTTCAGGCAGTTCCTTTGACTTCATAATTCTCATTTGCTCTGACATGCACTGTGAGCTGTAAGGTCTTATATAGACATGTGTGGGGCGTCCTAATCAATTCCAATCAGTATAATCAAACACAGCTGGACTCAAATGAAGGTGTAGAACCATCTCAAGGATGATCAGAAGAAATGGACAGCACCTGAGTTAAATATACGAGTGTCACAGCAAAGGGTCTGAATACTTAGGACCACCATGTGATATTTCAGTTTTTCTTTTTTAATCTGCAAAAATGTCAACAATTCTGTGTTTTTCTGTCAATATGGGGTGCTGTATGTACATTAATGAGGGGGAAAAAAAAATTAACTTAAATGATTTTAGCAAATGGCTGCAATATAACAAAGAGTGAAAAATGGAAGGGGGTCTGAATACTTTCCGTCCCCACTGTAGATCTATATACACACACACAAACATACATACGCACACATATACATACTCACCTGCAATGTACAACAATGGCTCCAGCATACTGTGGGTTACAGGCTTTAACCTTCTTTAGGAACTTTAGCATTCCTATAGGAGTAAAAGGCACCCCAAAGTCAGGCCAACTGGTGAAATGGAACTGCGTAACAAGGCGCTGTGGCTTCTTATTTGTAACGTCACCAACCTGAGAGGAGAAATCGTAAAGGAATCATAAGGTTACCAATTCATCCCATCAGTGCAAGAACTTGTGACTCTCAGCACTCCAAATACCTATACAAAAAGGTTGTCACAATAATTCAACATAGAAAGCCTGCACTTAAAGGCCCATGAGGGCGGTTACTGCTGACCCCCCGTTTGGATGGTTGTTGGTTTCCATGCTGATCCAAAAAGCTTTTATTACTTTTTCCTCACTGCCCTATAATATGTATGCTGATCGGAGATGCAGTTGCCACTGGAAAGGGAGGGCAGGTTTACTTCACATAAAATGTGCAGGCTTTTTCGGTCTAAATCATGATAATTTATTGGATGCTTATAGAAAAGCTTTTCAAAAAATGGTTGTTGTCTTAATGGACAATCTCTAGTCACAGTAGCAGCCCGTTACCTGCTGGATGCAGAATTTGCGTATGGTGTAATCCACCAAGACGGTCATATCTTCCACCGATACACGGATATTTCCATACGTCCAGCAACCCTGGTCAGGCCAATACTGAGCACATTTACACTGCAAGGGGCAAAAAATAAACTTCTGAGAAAAAAAATATATACATTCACAATTCTATTAATTCAAGTAGCAATGACAGGGCACGGCGTGCAGTAATATACAGTAACCACAGTTTTTCTGCATTTCAGTTTTATTAAACAGGTAGGAGACTTCTGATTGGTTACTATACATTATTATTACTTTAAAAACAGCAACTTTTTAAACTGCCTGAATAATACAGAATCAGTCTTTTATTAATGGTCCGATGAAAGGATTATCTTGTTTCTTGTTCCTTCAGTAATCCCAATTAAAGTGCAACTTAACCTTTTTTTTTTTTTTTTTGCGTTTTAGACACCGTATGGAAGGGTTGTAATCCCTGCCTTCTTTTTATTGCTTCAACAAGCATATTGGATAAAAGAGTCTAAAGTTAACCTACTTAACATATTACTAATAAGTATTACTTAACCACTTAAGCCCTGGACCATTTTGCTGGCCAAAGACCAGAGCACTTTTTGCCATTCGGCACTGCGTCACTTTGACAATTGCGCGGTTGTGCGACGTGGCTCCCAAACAAAATTGACGTTCTTTTTTTTCTCACAAATAGAGCTTTCTTTTGGTGGTATTTGATCACCTCTGCGGTTTTTATTTTTTGCGCTATAAACAAAAATTGAGCAACAATTTTGAAAAAAACACTTTTTTTATTTTACTTTTTGCTATAATAAATATCCCCAAAAAATATATTAAAAAACAATTTTTTCCTCAGTTTAGGCCGATACGTATTCTTCTACTTTACCAAAAATATCGCAATAGGCGTTTATTGATTGGTCTGCGCAAAAGTTATAGCGTCTACATAATAGGGGTTCGTTTTATGGAATTTTTTTTTTTTTTTTACTAGTAATGGCGGCGATCTGAGATTTTTATCGTGACTGCGACACATCAGGAAATTTAGACATATTTTTGGGACCAGTCATTTTTACAGAAATCAGTGCTATAAAATTGCACCGATTACTGTAAAAATGACACTGGCAGGGAAGGGGTGAACCACTCGGGGGCTAGGGAGGGCTTAAGTGTGTCCTGGGGAGTGATTCTAAACTGTTAGGGGGCGTGGCTACGAATGACACTTCACTGATCACCGCTCCCGATCACAGGGAGCTATGATCAGTGACACCGTTACTAGGCAGAACGGGCGATGCTTGTTTACATTAGCATCTCCCCATTCTTCAGCTCCGTGAGACGTTCGCGGGTATCCCCGCGAACATCGAGTCCATGGGACCCGTGATCCTACTCACAGAGCTCCCGGCAGGGGGCGCGCATGTAACCACAGCGGCAAATTCAAAGGGCCGTACCTGTACGCCTATTTGCCCAGCTGTGCCATTCTGCCGACGTATATACACACACACACATGTGGTGGTCGGCAAGTGGTTAATTGTGTAGATACAGTATTATGCAAATATACAAAAATAAAGCATTAGACAAGAAAAAAAAAACCATATGAATTTCTAACTTGAAACCATTGTGTCAATCCAAAAGCAACAACATGCCTTACAATACCCAAGCATTGGTGGCCAGACAAACAAGAGATCACAGGCTGTTAGCAGGCAGAAATCATAGTCAGAGGCAGGCAAATTCATCTCTGAGAATTAAATACAGGATAAGGATATAAAAAGCAAAGTCCTGAGAATGTGAGCCTCAGAACTCAGAAAGCGTGTTTTGGCATCTCAGGCACCTTGCTGGAACCAAGCATTTCCTTTATAGTAATTATAATAATTAAAGCAATAAACTTCAGTATGGAATTTCCTAGAAAGCATTAATACCAAAAACCACCAGATGGCATTAGCGCACCCCTATTCAACATAAAAGTGCAGCTATCAACTTAAACCAGTAGATGGTGCAAATCTGTAGAACAGTGATAGAAGCCTGTGAACAACCGAAGCTGTGACATACTCGGGGGGTATGTTGCCCAAAATATTAAAGGCATAACTACAGGCAAAACTTTTTTTGTTCTGTATAGAGAGAGATTGCCAGTTTTTATTGCTGTCTGTGCCCCGATTAGGGAGATTCCCCCTCCCTATTGGCCCCGTTTATCATTATCATTGAAAGTGAAAGTAAAAGAAAATCCCACATTTTAAGTTACATAGTAGGCGAGGTTGAAAAAAGACACAAGTCCAACCTATGTGTGTGATTATATGTCAGTATTACATTGTATATCCCTGTATGTTGCGGTCGTTCAGGCGCTTATCTAATAGTTTTTTTAAACTATCGATGATCCCCGCTGAGACCACCGCCGATCCTTGCCGCTCTTACAGTAAAGAGGCCTTTATGTAGTTTAAAGAGGAAGTAAACCCTAATGGGTTTACTTCCTCTTTTTTTTCCCTGCAAAGGTAAAGCATAATGGACTACTATGCATCGCATAGTAGCTCATTATGTGTCACTTACCTGACACAGGAGCCAGCGAAGTCGCCGCTGTCCCCTGTAGTCCGCCGCATCCATGTTGCTTGTGGCGTCTCGCAGCTCCGACGAATCACAGCGGCGCAACCGCGATGACGTCACTCCCGCGCATGCGCACGGGAGTCGCGTCTCGCAGCTCCGCCGCTGCCATACGGCGAAGCCGCGATGACGTCACTCCCGCGCATGCGCACGGGAGTCGACAAATTTGGCAAATCCATTCTTGGATTTGCCGCATTTAGTGCGCCTGCGCGCCGCTGTCTACGGCGCATGCGCCGTAGACAGCGGTGCCCATTTTCGGGCAAATATCTCCTAAACCATATAGGTTTAGGAGATATTGCTTGGACCTACAGGTAAGCCTTAATCTAGGCTTACCTATAGGTCCAAGTTGTTTGGAAGGGTTTACTTCCTCTTTAAGGTTAAACCTCATTCCTTCTAATTTTATTGAGTGGCCACGTGTCTTATTTTGCTTAGCAATATGTTAAACCCTAGTGTCATTCCACTATATACTGCTACTAGTGGAATGAGCCTGAAACACAAATATTCTATTGTTGTCCCCAGAGGGGACTGGTTATGGCAACAAAAATAGAGGGACGTCTTCCAATGCAAACACTTGTTTTGGTGACATTACCTAAGAGTAAATTTACCCTATTTTGGTGAGATCTCCTCTCACTTCTTGCTGTGACCCAAAACATGAAGTGAAGAAAAAAGTTTTACTACTCTAAAATAACAGTTCTGATTTTAGATACATTAAGGAAAGAGAAGGCATTTAATTGCATTACCAACAAGGGTGGAGGGGGGGGGGGGGGGGGGATCTCAGATATTTATTGCTGTCTGTGTCATCTTGTTCCTTCATCACAACACACATCGGTGTACCCAATGTACCCGCCCACCCCCCCCCCCCCCAATACTTGCATATTTCCTCAGACATCCTACTTACTTCTTTCCTTTCTTTCAGGTTGGTGACCATGACAATAGTCGCTGTATTTTGTTCCCAGATCATCCTCCAAAAATCATTCACAGTTTCCTCTTTGGGCCCTTGAAGTGAGAACAAAGAAATCTTAGAAATTGTGTGTAATAATTATAGTATCTCTTGCATGTAAGGAACTCTACACTGATAACTACTGCATTAACCACTTGCCTACCGGGCACTTACACCCCCTTCCTGCCCAGGCCATTTTTCAGCTTTCAGTGCTGTCGCACTTTAAATGACAATTGCACGGTCATGCTACACTGTACCCAAACTAATTTTTTATCATTTTCTTCACACAAATAGAGATTTATTTTGCTGCTATTTAATCACTGCTGGGTTTTTTTTATTTTTACCCCCCCCCCCCCCCCCCAAAAAAAAGGGGGACCCAAAATTTTGAAAAAAATACAATTTTTTTTTTACTTTTTTTTTTCTGTCAGTAAATTTTGTAACCAAGAATTTTTTCTCCTTCACTGATGTGCGCTGATGAGGTGGCACTGATGGACATTGATGAGGTGGCACTTATGGGCACTGATAAGGCAGCACTTATGGGTGGCACGGATAGGCGACAATGATGGGCATTGATTGACAGCAGTCTTGGGCATTACTGATAGGCGGCACTGACTGGCATCGCTAATTGGTGGCACTTGTGAGCACTTATTTCTGGGCACCGATTGGTAACACTGTCTTGTTATATTGTAATTAGGGCACTGATGATCAGTGCCCCGATTACATTCCCAGATGTCCCCCTCTGTGGAGATGCCTCTGATCGGCTCTCCTCGCCACACACTCTATCGGTGTGAGGCAAGGAGGGCCGATTACCAGCATCTCTGTGTTAACATGTGACCAGATGTAATTGGACACAGCCGATCACATGGTTAAAGAGACTCAGACTTGACTCTCTACAGAGATCGGGGTAGCGCTGCGATCACCACACTGCGGGCACGTGAGAGTGGCCGTTCTGGGGCACCGCCATATGACGTCATCCCAGAACGAGAGCCGCACCGTCATTTGACGCTGGGTGGGCGGAAAGCAGTTAATGCTAAAACCTGGATTGGAATCAGGCAACATTCAGCTCTCAAAAAGGAGACAATTTTAAAGTGGAACTAAACTTAAAGTGGCTGTAAACCCTCAAATATTAATATACCCAGTGGAGTCACTATCCTCAGGAGATTTGCAGAGACGAAACAGATCCTCCTACATAAGTTGCACCTGTTTATCGGCAATGCGCTCTTCTCTACATCTGTCCACCAAACATAAAGCTTGTCTGAGCTTTCAGAAAAAAAAGGGGTAGAGAGAGATGAAATTACACATCGTAGAGTTCATTGAGGAGAGGTCTGAGCTGATTGGAGAGTAGAGGAGAGAAGGGACACCCCCCCTCCTCCCCTCCTTCACACAGCACACAGGAACAGAGCTGAGGCTGTCAATCACAGGCTGTCAATCACAGGCTGTGTGCTAAAGATCCCCACCCTCATAATTTTTCTCTTGGTGTCAGGAAAATGTCAGAAATGACTCATGCAGAGACACAGCAGACAAAGTAATCTTAGTTCTCTTAATTGAGACAAGTACACACTATAAAGGGATATACTCGTATTTCATGTCTGAGGCTTACAACCACTTTAACTAGTGAAAAACTGCAAGAAGGCAGCTCTAACACTTATCTACCTGCGCACAGCCTTCCATAGGCTCAGCATGCATTTCCAGCACACTCCAGCTGTCATCGGACCCCTGTGCACTAAATTATACTTTAAAAGGTTTTTCGTGTGGTTTATTTCATTCCCCCACTGTGAAACTATATAGAGCACAAGAAAAAAAAAATCTATATATAAAACCAAAGCATTTCATATGGCTTAAAACTGCCATTATAGGCCTAAAAGAGCCACCATAGACTGACTTCTACATTACAAACACAGCTATGATTCAAGCTTTAATTCATTTAGCCAATGAAGTTTAAATCAACTGTCATCTCACAAACTCAGAAGTGGCACGGGCGCATAATAACCGGCTACGACAAAGGTGGGGGGGGGGGGGGAGGGGGGCTGAAGAAGCTCAATAAACTATCTCCAGCCAACTGGCACTTTATAGCAGCTCTTCTATTTTACACCCAGGGGCAAGGTTCTGGAACATTCTAGTGCTCTGTTGCCCAACCTAAGGCCCGAGGGCCGCATGCTGCCCTTTGTTACTTGCTGTGCAGCCCTTTGCAGACCCCAAGTAGATGAAGAATGACATTTACCAGCCTCACATACACAAATCAAAAATTGTCCAGTTCATTAAGGACCAGGCGAGTTTTGATCCATCTATGGCCACTTTTGCTCAAGAGAAGTCAATATTCTTGATCGGCTTCTTTTGAACGGGAATATTGAAAAATTTTCCTTTGATCACTTCTGCAGCCAATCGGCTACAGTGCTAATCAGTGTAATTTGACAGCAGAGGAGTCGCACATTCAGAATAAAATAGCACAATGGGGAGGATTCCTCTATCCACCTTGAATTTATGAATGGGAAAATCCATTTTTTTGGGGGGTTTTTTCCCCGTTGGCTGATCAAAAAAAAAAAATCTATGGGCAGCTTGTGATTGTTATTTTTATAGGAAAAGAAAACTTGACTTTACAAACATCTCATACTTACCTGCTCTGTTGCAGTGGATTTGCAGCCCCGATCCTCCTCTCCTCAGGTCCCTCCTTTGTGCACCTGGCCCCTCCCTCCTGTTCAGTGCCCCCACAGCAAGCAGCTTGCTATGGGGTACCCCAGCTGAGTCAAAGTTCCCTTCAGACACAGAGCCCTGACCCGGCCCACCCCCCTCTCTCTCCTGATTGGCTAGCTGACTTTGATTAACAGCAGTGGGAGTCAATGGCCCCACTGCTGTGTCTCAGCCAATCAGGAAGGAGAATCTCAGACAGCTGAGAAATTTGTGGACATCGCTGGACAGAGCGGGACCTCAGGCAAGTGTCAGGGGGGTTGCTACACACAGAAGGCTTTTTATCTTAATGCATAGAATGCATTAAGATAAAAAAAAAAAAACTTCTGCCTTCACAACTCCTTTAGGTCACTCTCTATTCCCTGTAGCGTCTTCAGACCATATATACAATCTCTGATCATCACCTCTATTATGTCTGAAGTCTCTGACAGTAGTCTGTCATGTACTGATTATGATGTGTGGCCTTTTGGAGCCATTAGGGGCCACATTTGAGGCCCTCCTTCCATACTTTGTAAGTGGACAACCACTTTTCTTGTAGCTCCCCGACTTGTCATCAATGAGGCATACCTGGAGCACCTGAAAAGTGGGGATAGGGGGGTGGGACAAAGGACCCTGGCTGTCACAGTCTCATGGGAGGGGCAATGCTAAACCTTTGAGCTTTTATACATTTTTTGGCCTCTATGAGCGAATAAAAGCCCTAACTTCTAAGCCATGATCCAAAGTTTACTCAGGGCTCTACTGGTTTACTGCAAGCTTGACCCTTAATTCAGCAATTGTTACCAGAAGCCATTTCACCAAATTAACAGAAACATCAACACAACAGATATTTTACCTTGTGCCGCTATAAACTTGTTCTTCTCTTGATAACCCTAAAACATAATATAGATCAGAGTGAACACTTATTCTTTAAATGCCAGCAACGCTGAAATCTCAACCAAATGAACTGGGTGAGTGACCCAGATGACAGGCACCTCTGTGCCAACCCTAAGGGCTTTATTCACACAAACATGCGTTTATAGGACACATACATTGCTAGCAATGAAAGTAATGACAGATCACTGTCTACAATTAAGTCATGACTTATGTAGCTAAAGAACCCCTTTAAATGTTGCTTGCAAGCTTGGGAACCTGAGGAGTAAATCTGGTGTTGTGTATTAGTAAAAAAAATTAGCTTGGGAAATGGCAACGACATGAAATAATTCAACACAACATGCACCTACATGGAAATACTAATGCCCCGTACACACAATCGGACATTCCAACAACAAAATCCATGGATTTTTTCCGACGGATGTTGGCTCAAACTTATCTTGCATGCACACGGTCACAAAAATTTGGTAGGAAATTGCGAATGTCAAGAACGCGGTGATGTACAACGCATACGAGCCAAAAAAAAATTAAGTTCAATAGCCAGTGCTGCTCTTTTGCTCGATTCCGTGCATGCGTGGAACTTTGTGCGTCGGAATTGTGTACACTGGAGAATATTGTCAATGATCTCAAGGCAGCTGGGACCATAGTCAACAAGAAAACAATTGGTAACACTACGCCGCAAAGGACTGAAATCCTGCAGTTCCCACGAGTCCCCCCTGCTCAAGAAAGCACATGTACAAGTCTGTCTGATGTTTGCTAATGAACATCAGATGTGACCAAAATTGAGCTCTTTGGCATCAATTCAACTCGCTGTGTTTGGAGGAGGAGGAGAAATGCTGCCTATGACCCCTAGAACATCATCCCCACCATCAAACATGGAGGTGGAAACATTATGCTTTGGGGGTGTTTTTCTGCTAAGGGGATAGGGCAACTTCACCGCATCAAAGGGACGATGGACAGGGCCAAGTACTGTCAAACCTTGGGCGAGAACCTCCTTCCGTCTGCCAGGGCATTGAAAATGGGTCATGGATGGGTATTCCAGCATGACAATGACCCATAACACACGGGCAAGGCAATAATGGAGTGGATTAAGAAGCACATTAAGGTCCTGGAGTGGCCTAGCCAGTCTCCAGACCTTAATCCCATAGAAAATAAGTAGAGGGACCTGAAGGTTCAAGTTAGCACATGTCAGCCTTGAAACCTTAATGACTTGGGGAAGATCTGCAAAAAGGAGTGGGACAAAATCCCTCCTGAGATGTGTGCAAACCTGGTGGCCAACTACAAGAAATGTCTGACCTCTGTTATTGCCAACAAGAGTTTTACCACCAAGTACTAAATCACATTTTGCAAAGAGGTCAAATACTCATTAACCACTTTCAGACCGGACCATTTTGCTGGTAAATGACCAGAGGTCTTTTTACACTTTGGCACTGCGCTGCTTTAACTGGTAATTGCGCGGTCATGCAATGTTGTACCCAAACAAAATTTGCGTCCTTTTCTTCCCACAAATAGAGCTTTCTTTTGATGGTATTTGATTGCCTCTGCGATTTTTATTTTTTGCGATATAAACGTAAAAAGACCGCAAATTTTGAAAAAAAATGATATTTTCTACTTTTTGTTATTAGAAAAATCCAATAAACTCAATTTTAGTCATACATTTAGGCCAAAATGTATTCAGCCACATGTCTTTGGTAAAAAAAAAAGTCAATAATTGTATATTTATTGGTTTGCGCAAAAGTTGTCACATCTACAAACTAAGGTACGTTTTCTGCAATTTACGCAGCTTTTAGTTTACGACTGCCTATCTCATTTCTTGAGGTGTTAAAATGGCAGGGCAGTACAAAACCCCCCCAAATGACCCCATTTTGGAAAGTAGACCCCCTAAGGAAATTGATAAGAGGCATGTTGAGCCCATTGAATATTTTATTTTTTTGCCTCAAGCGATTGAATAATGACAAAAAAAAAAATTTTTTTTTTTTTTTACACAAAGTTGTCACTAAATGATATATTGCTCACACATGCTATGGGCGTATGTGAAATAACACCCCAAAATAAATTCTGCTGCTTCTCCTGAGTACGGGGATACCACATATGTGGGACTTTTTGGGAGCCTAGCCGCGTACGGGGCCCCGAAAACCAAGCACCGCCTTCAGGCTTTCTAAGGGCGTAAATTTTTGAGTTCACTTCTCACTACCTATTACAGTTTTGAAGGCCATAAAATGCCAAGATGGCACAAAACCCCCACAAATGACCCCATTTTAGAAAGTAGACACCCCAAGCTATTTGCTGAGAGGCATGTTGAGTTCATGGAATATTTTATATTTTGCCACAAGTTGCGGGAAAATTACAAACTTTTTTTTTTTTTTTTTTTTTTTTCACAAAGTTGTCACTAAATGATATATTGCTCACACATGCCATGGGCATATGTGAAATGACACCCCAAAATAAATTCTGCTGCTTCTCCTGAGTACGGGGATACCACATATGTGGGACTTTTTGGGAGCCTAGCCGCGTACGGGGCCCCGAAAACCAAGCACCGCCTTCAGGCTTTCTAAGGGCGTACATTTTTGAGTTCACTTCTCACTACCTATTACAGTTTTGAAGGCCATAAAATGCCAAGATGGCACAAAACCCCCACAAATGACCCCATTTTAGAAAGTAGACACCCCAAGCTATTTGCTGAGAGGCATGTTGAGTCCATGGAATATTTTATATTTTGCCACAAGTTGCGGGAAAATTACAAACTTTTTTTTTTTTTTTTCACAAAGTTGTCACTAAATGATATATTGCTCACGCATGCCATGGGCATATGTGAAATGACACCCCAAAATAAATTCTGCTGCTTCTCCTGAGTACGGGGATACCACATATGTGGGACTTTGGGAGCCTAGCCGCGTACGGGGCCCCGAAAACCAAGCACCGCCTTCAGGCTTTCTAAGGGCGTTACAGTTTTGAAGGCCATAAAATGCCAAGATGGCACAAACCCCCCCCAAATGACCCAATTTTGGAAAGTAGACACCCCTAAATTTAGGGGTACACTAGTGAGACTAGGTAATAAATGGCGGGTGCCCTGAAACTATAAAAAAATAACTAACCAACCAGCGTCACCTGTAACAGTTATATGGTGATCACTGGTGAAAGGGTTAACTAGGGGGCAATCAGGGGGCTTTATGCGGTAGTATATGGGGGTCCCTGGCGCTATAAAAAGCTGCGGCGAACCTAAATACCTACCTGCCTAACTAGCGTCACCTGTGACACTAATACAGCGATCAGAAAAACGATCGCTTATTAGGCTGGGTTCACACTGGAGCGTTGCGGGAACGCCACGAATGCGCGGCGGGTTCCCGCATCGCATGCCTCCCGGCGGCAGTTCACACTGCCCTATGCGAACTGCTGGGAGTGTCAGTGAAATGTTACTGACACCCCCAGATCAGTTCGCATATCGCAGTGCGATCTGCAAACTCGGATCGCATGGTGTGAACACCCATGCGATCCGATTCTGCTGCGGGCCAAAAAAAGGGTCCCGTGCGAATTTGCGGCGGGTGCGGCGGGTGTGGCGGGTGCGGCGAATGGCTGAACTCGAATCGCACAGAGATCGGATGTGATTTGCACTGCAGTGCGGTGCGAATCACATCCGTTCTCATAAACCGCTGCAATGTGAACCCAGCCTTAGTGACACTGGCGACGGGGGGTGATCATGGGGTTAAACCTTTATTGGGGGGGTTAGGGGGGTACCTTAGAACTAAAGGGGGCTAACCCTAACTGCCCTAACAGTTATTAGTCACAAATGACACCCGCCGGGTGATCAGGGGGTTAAACCTTTATTAGGTAATAAATGGCGGGTGCCCTGAAACTATAAAAAATAACTAACCAACCAGCGTCACCTGTAACAGTTATATGGTGATCACTGGTGAAAGGGTTAACTAGGGGGCAATCAGGGGGCTTTATGCGGTAGTATATGGGGGTCCCCGGCGCTATAAAAAGCTGCGGCGAACCTAAATACCTACCTGCCTAACTAGCGTCACCTGTGACACTAATACGGCGATCAGAAAAATGATCGCTTATTAGGCTGGGTTCACACTGGAGCGATGCGGAAACGCCGCAAATCCGCGGCGGGTTCCCGCATCGCATGCCTCCCGGCGGCAGTTCACACTGCCCTATGCGAACTGCTGGGAGTGTCAGTGAAATGTTACTGACACCCCCAGATCAGTTCGCATATCGCAGTGCGATCTGCAAACTCGGATCGCATGGTGTGAACACCCATGCGATCCGATTCTGCTGCGAGCCAAAAAAAGGGTCCCGTGCGAATTTGCGGTGGGTGCGGCGGGTGCGGCGGGTGCGGCGAATGGCTGAACTCGAATCGCACAGAGATCGGATGTGATTTGCACTGCAGTGCGGTGCGAATCACATTCGTTCTCATAAACCGCTGCAATGTGAACCCAGCCTTAGTGACACTGGCGACGGGGGGTGATCACGGGGTTAAACCTTTATTGGGGGGGTTAGGGGGGTACATTAGAACTAAAGGGGGCTAACTCTAACTGCCCTAACAGTTATTACAGTCACAAATGACACCAATGCAAAAAAAAAAAAAAAAAAAAATGACATTGGTGTCACTGTGACTGGGGGGCAGGGGTAATTGGGGGGGTGATCGGGGGGTAAAGGGGGGGTGTGAGTGTGCCTGGCATGTTCTACTGTGTGTGTAGAGTGTTGGTGCAACTCACCGATCCGCTCTCCTCCGTGTCGGAGCGAAAAATACCGACACGGAGGAGAGAATACATCACTTCCTCTCCTGTGTTTACATTACAGGAGAGGAAGTGATGTCACGGGGGATTCCTATTCGTCGGGAGCGATCGCGAGGGGGTGGCCATGAACGAATGGCCGTCCCCTCGTCCGGGATCGCTCCCGCACGAATACCGACCGCCGCAGGCACCGGGCGGGGGCCCGATCGGGCCCCCGACCCGTGGGAGGCAAGGGACGTACATGTACGCCAATATGCCTGCCCGTGCCATGCTATCGACGTACATCGTCGTGCGGCGGTCGGCAACTGGTTAAAATGCAAATCGATGTATATAACTTTTTAGAAAATCTTTTTTCTGGATTTTTTTGTTATTCTGTCTCTCACGGTTAAAATATACCTACCATTAAAATTATAGACTGATCTTTTCTTTGTCAGTGGGCAAACGTACAAAATCAGCAGGGGATCAAATCGTTTTTTTCCCCTCAATGTACATATGTGAGGTCATAAACTTACAACAAAGACGGGCTTAGCTTCTGATATTATCATGACAAGGGCCGATAAAAGTCAGCAGCAATGAAGTATTGGAAATAAAACCTTGTCACTGCATTTGGCTTCATCCTTTATCAGCCCCACTGCAATCCTAGAGGACAAGACTGGCTGAACAGACACAAAGACAGTCAATCACATACATGTAAATCAGCTTTGGATTTTGCTGTCTGGATGGAGTTCTACTATAAGAGAGGAGTACCAGGTTTATTCTACCCATCTGCAAAACCAAATTCCTAAATAAAGAAAGCAAAATATAGCATGATACACTTATTCACTATGGCTTTGGAGGTCTACATTGCAGGCTACTTTTAAAAATGCTAATTACCTGGGTTCAACACTATCTGTGACAAGAGCCAAGAACAAGTATGCAGAGCAGGAGTTCCTAATTCGCTGAATGCATACTTGTTTCAGGTCAGTGTCCATAAAAATCAGAACAAGCCGGGTATCTAGCATTTTTGGAAGGATGTCAGCGGTGTCAGCCCAGACATTTCTCCAATTCTGTGCCATGCATGGGAAAACTGTAGCATAGCAGTTTTATGCCACTTTAAAATGACGATGTAAAAACACTCACATTGATAAAAGAGGCATTAATGTAGTCTGAGTCAGGCACTCCCTCTATGGGTGACAGGTGAACTCTGGAATGGTCATCTGCAAATATAGAAAAGTCAGAAGCAGTTAGAACTTTGCAGTTATGATCTAAAATGACATTGTATGGCTATGGAAAAAGTGTCTGTATAACACAAAAAGCTGGAATTAGCGATAAGCAAAATGATCTGCCATAATGGAGCTGACCCAGACTGAATGAATGAATGAAATACTTGTATAGCGCACAATGCGAACTGAATCGCCTCTAGGGAAAAGACTGGGGAAATGTACAGGTACCCCAATACCTGCAATCCAGAGTAATTCAAACTTTAAGTAGGCAGGTAATGGAGCCCCTTTGGACTCCTTAACAAATCACTTCTGCAACAGAATTCTTTTGGCATGCAATACCTCTGTCCTTTACCAACTGACCTCCACACAGCAAATGAGGGAACCGGTGGACATTACTGATTTGTTTGGTACAGGCAGATAGCAAGAACAGAATTTCATAGTTTTCCCATAACACGGACTACACCACATTTTGAAGAAGGAAAGTGGTATATTCCTTACCAGGGATTTGACACAATGAGAGCACAATACTTTGCTGCATCAACCAAAAAAGATCTTGAATCCCCACCGCTTTATTACTTGCTGATTGGACATGGAGTCCATATAGCAACACACAAAAGATTCACATCAAGCACATTCCTTGACAAGGCATGTAAGGGGCGGGGATTGTAGCAAATTCAAGCATGTCAGCCGGTATCAAAAATAAGAACATATGTCGACAAAACACCATGGAGCCGTAATCAAGAGTCCAAATGTTTATTGAAAAGATCACATCACTTAACCATGTCAGTGCAATGTTTCAGGTCTACGCAGGAGGACCTCTTCATCAGCCATGTTAAACATGTCTGGGAAAGAGGTCCTGGGTGGCATCAAAATGTCGCACTGACATTACATGTGGTGTAATCACTTTAATAAATATTTGGACCATTGGTTATGAAAAGAGATGCACCGAAAATTTTGGCCAAAAACTGCATGATCAGCATTCGGCCGATAAGAGAAAAAGGTGTTGATAATGGCACCGTGATGTTTACAGTGAATTTACAGTGATTTTACCAAAAATTCACAGCGATTTTACCACGATTTACTGTGCTTGTTATGTTTTTCCATAGGCCATGTGACTCAAAAACACGCTTCAAAAAATGTAACACCGATGTGTTAATGACGCGTTCTTGCTGCATTTTCAAAGCATTTGAACTGGGAGTGCGAATTTGTGTTTTTTTTTAACTGACCAAAAATGCACCAAGCTGGATTTTTAAAACCACAATGGAAGCCCAACGGACCAGTGTGAAGACATACATAGAATTTCAAGAAATGCATTTTTCTTAAGCTTTTCTTGTGCTAAAGGTGCCAGTAATAGCTGACAAATCCATATTCATTTAAAATGAGAATTAAAAAACTGAATATAATACAATTATATATAATAAAATATATAAATATTGTTTAAAAACTGTAATTTTCTGTTCCCGCATCAAAAATTCCATTTGGTGCACCTCTAGTTACTAATCCATAGTGTGCTGGAATCATATGTCCTTACTAGTTCACATAGTTTTGTTAACTATTAACTGCAGAAATGAAGCGGCAAAAGATCTGCAGGATCTCTTTACAGGTTTACGTCAGGCAGGCAAATCAGCTTTAATTATCTTTTTTTTTTTTTTTACAATAAAGCTTACTTTGTATAAAAAGTATAAAAAGTACACAAGGAACTATTTGTCTTTCAGAAATGATTATACACAATGTAGATGAGCACTTACAGGGCAGTATGTTGACATATCTGTTCTTTTCTTTATTCTCTTCCTTTGAGGCAGCTTCACATGTAGCTTGGATAGGGCAGGCTGGTAGAGCCTACAGACAGAAATACATGCAGGTTAGAGAATACCCCAAATGTCCTCTAAGTGGCGCTAGTACGCTACAGTCACATGCAAGTAAGCAGAGACTTCCGACAAAAAATACATTTAACAGAAGGGAAATCCTTGATCATCATTTAAAAGGTATCGACATGCTGTCACGTTAGTGAATTTCGTCTATTCTGATCCCGGAACTAAAAGCTCATTGCACGCTGCAGCTCAAAAAAAAAAAAAAAAAGCTGCTTTTAGGCATTTGAGCTTTTATTTCAGCTTTAAGAAGCTTGTGCTTTTTTGGGCTCTTTTGCATTTATTTATTGAGCGTCTTTGCACATAAGCTTTATTTTTTTTTTTTTCACAAACTCTACCCTTAACTCGTTTTTCCATTTTTTTTTGTTTTTGTTTTCAAGCCTCTTTGAGCACCTTTGGCACTTATTCGTGATTTTTCGCACTTTTTGGGCACTTAGGCGTCTTTTCTGCTCGAAAGCGCCTCTAAAAATGCACGTTTGGTGGGTTTTTTCCTGCCTATAAGAACATATGCCTGTAAACTCCTGAAAAAGCTAAAGTGTGCATGAACATATTAGCTAACATGGAGGGGATTTTCTAGGCAGAAAAATATGAGAGCTCAAAAAAGCTCAAAAGCCTGTAAGGAGCCGCTTCTTTGAGCTGCAGTGTGCATGAGCCCTAAGGGGGGACTGTGAAAAATGACTGGAAAAGTATTTTTTTCAAATGTGTATTTAAAAAAAAAAAATACCTAAGGCCTCATGCACACTGCTCCTAAATGGATGTTTAGGAGCAGTTGTGCATTTTTTTCAGCAGCCCCTGAACTCTCCTCTATGTTATCTTATCAGTCCATGTACACAGGGTTGTTTATAGTTTATTATAGACAGATGAGTTTAGAAGCATTTTTTTGGAAAGCAAAAAAAATAAATCAGTTCAGGACGGATGTTCAGAAGCATTTGAAATGCCAAATGCCTGTAACAGCTTGTAAACTCGTGTAAACAAGGTAAAGGACGTTTCGCTGCGTCTCATTTCCAGGCGATTTTAATTTTTGACTATTTGAAAAAAAAAACACTTCTAAATGCATAACTGACTGATCCCTGTGGAAGCTGCGAATCACTGTAGAAGTCGCTGCTACTATAGTGATATCAGCAGTCTCCCAGGTCCAGTGCTGAGTGGCTGCCCTTCTTCATAGTAAGCTCAGGGGGTCACTTGTGGCTCAACACAGCCACCATTCAGAAAATGGCATCCCTTTCTTTTTTTCAGTAAATACAAAGAATTCCGCGATTGGGTGAGGTGGAGATGTGTGTGGCTGATTTCATAATCTCCACCTTGCGCAGAGAGGGTCTTGTAGTATAGAAGAAAAAAAAAAAAAAAAAAACTGTGGGCTATGGTTTCAAAGGCATATAAAGTGATCCTGGCTAATCCAGCATCCTCATAGTTAGGAGAAGCAAATTGAGTGGCGTGTTCAAAATCATGCAAATCATGACGTCACCTTCCCCACCCTCTGTTATCAAACAGAAAAGTCTTGCATTCATTGGAAAAAAAAAAAAAAAAAAGGTGTTCTCTGAATGGCAGCAGTGCGCCCTCTTGTGGGAACTACGCAGAAGGGCAGCCGCTTGGCACTGGACCAGAAAGTCTGCTGCCATCACTGTAGTAGCGGAGACCACCATGTTGACCTAAGGCTTTCACAGGGATTAGCCAGATCTGAGATAGGCATACTAACATTAGTTCAAACTGGAACAATATAACTATGCAAGAAAAATTATATCTAAACTTAGACAGATGACCTGCCTGAAGTACCGTCCTGGCCCTTCCCCAATGCGTGTCGATACCGGGATGACATATTTTTCTCAGAATTCCCCCTGAGGAAGATACGTCATCTAGGTATCGACACACGTTGGGGAGGGGCCAGGACGGTACTTCAGGCAGGTCATCTGTCTTAAGTTTAGATATCATTTTTCTTGCATAGTTATATTGTTCCACCCCGATATCAGTCCGGTATACTCGTTTCACGATTGACATGAGTGGTGTACTGGCGCACCTGGTATATGTGTACCCCAGATGGGGGCGGGTTTGCTTTGTTTAATAAACCTTTTAAAATGATATTACACTATCGAGTTCTTTTATTCCTTATATTCTCGAGACATTGCATTGAAGAGTCCAGGATCCCGGTACCAGTACAGAGCCCAGGGGTGGTTCACACGTGTATATTGACTGAGCGTAATTGCTAAGTCACACGCTCTGAGGTGAGCATTCAATACCTAGGGGGGTACCGGAGAAAGGACATTATTGCATGGTCTGCAGCACCAATATAGCAATCTTTATCACATGGGAATTTGAGTATGTTTACAGTGTTATAGCTGGAAGTCACATATATGCACTGGAGCACATTTTTGAACTCAGTGAAAGTGGGATCGTTGTTGTTACTGCTGGAAGTCACTTTTATGCTCAGAAGCACTTTTTGAATTCAGTGAAATTGGGATTATTGTTGTCTTTCATGACCCACTGGACACAGTCATAAGTGATATATTTGTTGCACAGGAGCACTTTATTCATTTATATATATTTTATTTATACATATTAGTTTGGCACTGATGTCACGTTATATGATTGTTGTTTACTGTATGCATTTGATTTATTCATTTTTTTCTGGTACGCACTTTGGTTTTCACCTGATTTATTGCACAGCTTATATATCTTAGCAATTTACATTTGCACAATTTTATGAGACGTGTTTAAGGCCTGCAGCTGATTTGTGGTATTAATTAGGCACTGGGCTAGTGGAGGCTCGCAGGACTTTCATTTTAATTTGGAGGTAAAAAAAACCTTCTGCCTTTACAACCACTCTAAGTAAAAAAAAAACTTCTGCTTTTAAAACCACTTTAAATAAAATGAGCACTTATTTTTTTGCACTGGAGTCAGCAAAGCATTAGAACCACAGATTATCTCTCCAGACACAGGTCTGTATAGAGGTAAAGGGACCTTCAGTTACAGGGTTGGAGGATCATCGATGGTCATTCTATGAGTCCCGCTGCAGTGGTGTCAGATGGCACTTGAAGTCACAAATCTCTGAATTAGTCAGCTCTGTGGCAAGAGATATGCACAGCCACACAGATTTAGAAAACTCAAGCACACCTGGGTTCAGTAAGGGGGGAGCCCGTTTGGGCATGGGAAACTATGACCATGTATCATGGAGCACCCTTAATAAAGGTTTAACATGAAAGGTGGTGATTAAAAACTAGCGGTAAGACAGTGAGAGGTATTCCAAAGGTATTCTAAAGAGCTTTCCACCAGGGCTCCAGAGAAGCTTGGTGAGAATCAGTCTCTGTCCTCCACAACCAAAAAAGGAGACATCCAGTATGAATGGGTTTATTCACTGAAGTGTCCATACAGAGAAGGCAGTTCTTGAACAAGTGAGCTTGCTTTTGAACCCCAGTACAGTTTACATGGAAACGTATTTAAGACTCACATTAAATTCTTCCCGGAACAGTTTGTTATCATCTGCCATTCTTCGGTTAATCTCTTCTTCCAGCTTCTCGACAGGCAGCGGCGGGTACTTGCGATTGGTGCTGGGAGATCTTGCTAGGAGTGGCATACTTTGAGGCTCTGTCAAAAAATAAATAAAAACAGAAAAATGTTTAGTTGGCCATCTCATCTATTTCATTTCTGTGGTACTCAGGTGCTGTGATCATATTACCAAAGTTCCCAGCTCTGCTCACCTGCCATGACCATTGGGAAAGATTTCCATTGACTATATCAATGATCTCCAAACTGTGGACCGCAGGCCAGATGTGGTCCTATGTTTGCCTTTATCTGGCACTTGCAACATTATTCCTCCCACAGATATGAAGTTTGAGACAACCTTCCTATCACTGACACCAACAGTGGGGAATTATTTCTCCCACCGACAAAAGGGCACCCACTATTACTGCCACTGATATCTACAATGGGGCACCATTCCTCCCACTAATACCAATGACAGGTGGGTTTTCCTTCTGCCAATACCAATAATGGGGTGCTATTCTACCATTAAAACCAATGATGGAGTGCTATTCCTCCCACTAATACTAAATGATGGGGTGCCATCATTGGCTATTCCTCCCACTGATACCAATGGTGGGGTGCTTTCCTGTCACTAATACCAATGATGGGGCACTATTCCTCCCTTCTAATACCAATGATGGGGCACTATTCCTCCCTTCTAATATCAATGATGGGGCACTATTCCTCCCTTCTAATATCAATGATGGAGCACTATTCCTCCCTTCTAATATCAATGATGGAGCACTATTCCTCCCTTCTAATATCAATGATGGGGCACTATTCCTCCCTTCTAATATCAATGATGGGGCACTATTCCTCCCTTCTAATATCAATGATGGGGCACTATTCCTCCCACTAATACCAATGATGGAACACTATTCCTCCCTTCTAATACCAATGATGTAGCACTATTCCTCCCACCTAATACCAATGATGGAGCACTATTCCTCCCACTAATACCAATGATGGAGCACTATTCCTCCCACCTAATACCAATGATGGAGCACTATTCCTCCCACCTAATACCAATGATGGAGCACTATTCCTCCCACCTAATACCAATGATGGAGCACTATTCCTCCCACCTAATACCAATGATGGAGCACTATTCCTCCCACCTAATACCAATGATGGAGCACTATTCCTCCCACCTAATACCAATGATGGAGCACTATTCCTCCCACCTAATACCAATGATGGAGCACTATTCCTCCCACTAATACCAATGATGGAGCACTATTCCTCCCACCTAATACCAATGATGGAGCACTATTCCTCCCACCTAATACCAATGATGGAGCACTATTCCTCCCTTCTAATACCAATGATGGAGCACTATTCCTCCCTTCTAATACCAATGATGGAGCACTATTCCTCCCACCTAATACCAATGATGGAGCACTATTCCTCCCACCTAATACCAATGATGGAGCACTATTCCTCCCACCTAATACCAATGATGGGGCACTATTCCTCCCTTCTAATACCAATGATGGAGCACTATTCCTCCCACTAATACCAATGATGGAGCACTATTCCTCCCACCTAATACCAATGATGGAGCACTATTCCTCCCTTCTAATACCAATGATGGAGCACTATTCCTCCCACCTAATACCAATGATGGAGCACTATTCCTCCCACCTAATACCAATGATGGAGCACTATTCCTCCCACCTAATACCAATGATGGGGCACTATTCCTCCCTTCTAATACCAATGATGGAGCACTATTCCTCCCACTAATACCAATGATGGAGCACTATTCCTCCCTTCTAATACCAATGATGGAGCACTATTCCTCCCACCTAATACCAATGATGGAGCACTATTCCTCCCACCTAATACCAATGATGGAGCACTATTCCTCCCACCTAATACCAATGATGGAGCACTATTCCTCCCACCTAATACCAATGATGGAGCACTATTCCTCCCACTAATACCAATGATGGAGCACTATTCCTCCCACTAATACCAATGATGGAGCACTATTCCTCCCACCTAATACCAATGATGGAGCACTATTCCTCCCACCTAATACCAATGATGGAGCACTATTCCTCCCTTCTAATACCAATGATGGAGCACTATTCCTCCCTTCTAATACCAATGATGGAGCACTATTCCTCCCACCTATTACCAATGATGGAGCACTATTCCTCCCACCTAATACCAATGATGGAGCACTATTCCTCCCACCTAATACCAATGATGGAGCACTATTCCTCCCTTCTAATACCAATGATGGAGCACTATTCCTCCCACCCAATACCAATGATGGAGCACTATTCCTCCCTTCTAATACCAATGATGGAGCACTATTCCTCCCTTCTAATACCAATGATGGAGCACTATTCCTCCCACCTAATACCAATGATGGAGCACTATTCCTCCCACCTAATACCAATGATGGAGCACTATTCCTCCCTTCTAATACCAATGATGGAGCACTATTCCTCCCTTCTAATACCAATGATGGAGCACTATTCCTCCCTTCTAATACCAATGATGGAGCACTATTCCTCCCACCTAATACCAATGATGGAGCACTATTCCTCCCACCTAATACCAATGATGGAGCACTATTCCTCCCACCTAATACCAATGATGGAGCACTATTCCTCCCACCTAATACCAATGATGGAGCACTATTCCTCCCTTCTAATACCAATGATGGAGCACTATTCCTCCCACCTAATACCAATGATGGAGCACTATTCCTCCCACTAATAAAAAAAAAAAAAAAAAAGTTGGTAAGTCCCACTGACCACCAAGCCTGATACATAGTTTACTCTCACTGGAGACAGTCCAGCCCCAGTAAACTGGCCTTTTGTTTAGAAAGTTTGGTGACCACATCGAAGGACGGGTAAACTGCAATATATCAATTTTTTTTATTTTTGGTTTAGATGCACAAGTTTCTTTTTTTTTGTTTCTTTTGAACAAATTGCAAAAAATAAACGAAAACAACCTGCCCCAAAACCACAAAAATTTCCCTTTAATAAATATAGGGAACTGTGCTCTAGTGATTGGTAAGAATTGATTTGGTTAAGGAAATCACAAGATTTTTATGACATTTATATACTCATATGTAAAACCATGTTTGTGCAATAGGACATCAGGCAATGCGAAAGTTTGGCTGCTTTCACACCTCTCCATGGCAAAAACGTGCTAAAAACGAAAATGCGTTTTTGATGCATTTTGCACCTGTGGGGAAAAGGTCATGCAACTCCAAAAACGCAACTACAGGTGTGTTTTTGCCGCATTTTTCATTCATTTCAATAGGGAGGTGCGTTTTTGGAGTCGTGTTTTTTTTTTTTAACCACATCAAAAATACAGCAAGCAGGACTTATTCAAACGCAACTGACTGGTGTGAAGAGCTCTATATGATTTAATGGTCATGTATTTTTCTTCAGCTTTTGGTAAAACAAAAACGTCAGAATAACTGATCAGTGTGAAAGCAGACTTAAACAAAACACACAGCAAATCTAAAAGTATTCAATACCAACAAAATGACAGTTTGTATACAGGAGACAAGATGCCTAGGACACAGATGAGGAAAAGGACAGGTACAACAACCTGATCAGTGCTGATAGCCTGTAGTGCTCAATGTTTATTATAAATTAAACCCAATCCGTTGTGTGTAGTGTGATGGCTCTGACACTTACCCATGTCATCTGTTCTGCCATTGGACAACCGGAAAGAGTTGGAGTGACTGCCTGCTTGTTTGTACTTCTTAAACCTATAAACATAGGTTGAAGGTTAGTTTATGTCACAACACATATGATAAGATAATATATCACTGTTTTCACTTTCTACATTTTGTAAAGTGGACCTAGGATCAGATACTGTGCCTCTTTCATGTTATAGTAGACCTAGCATCAGATAGATGCTTTTATGTCAAGCACATGCTTGCTAAATAATGTCAAAACGTTAACACTTCCAGGTATATTTTAAAGGAGGAGTGTGGGATGTCAGAATAAAAACAACACACATACTCACCTATGTGTTTGCAGCATCAGTCCGATGCTGCAGCTGTCCCCCGCCGGCTCCATAACTGAAAACTGTGTAAATACATGACTGCTGATCGCCAAGTCCTCGGCCTTCATTGAGCAGAGTGTGATAACTGTCAGTCACTGGCTCTCTGCTCAGCCCCTCCAACGCCAGGCTGTGGATGGGGTGGGAATGGCTGGCACAGGCTCTCAGAGGGGTACTGAGAGGTAGCTGCCAGTCAGATCTTTGTTGGGATCTCTCCAGAGCCTGGGCCAGCTCTACGACATCAGTTGACAGCAGGCTTTAGCCCATTGTGGGCTGAATTTGGGTCACAGGAATACAGAACTAAATGCACTCCTGTGCCCCAGATGAGAAGAATGGCCCAAAGAACACTTGGGTCATACTTCTCTTAACTCTTCCATAAATCACAGTACGAGCCATCTTTATTCAGTCATCATTCAGGGTCACTACCTACTTCCTGAACCGATATGCTGATTCAGCGTTGACAACACTATAAACCTTGGTGCCTGTGCAGTTTTTGGCCGTTTCCACAAATGTTTTACACATTTCACCCTGGCTGCAGCCTCCCACTTTGTCACTTGCTACAACATTACAATGTACAGGCTGGTCAATGGGGTACAGGAGGAAATACTTCCTTTAGCAGGCTGATGGCATCATTCATCTTGACCCCCTGGTACTCGTGTCCCTACATTATAGTGAACCCTCCCAACACATTAAAGTACCAATATAGGGAAGCAGAAGGGGTGGTGCACAGCTTGAATTTTACAACAATGACTAGGTTTGCATTTAGTAAGCAGCCTTAAGCCCCGTACACACCGGCCGCGACATTCGTCCTGCTTGTATGTTGGTTTAGCCGGCTTCTGTCGGATGAGCATGCTGAAAAACCAGAAGCCGACCAACACTGGATCAGTGCTCTCAGCCAATGGCAGAGTGTGATGATCAAGTGTTCTGGGGTAGGGGCTGTCCCGCTGTCAGAACACAACAGCTCAACGGCTGCATATTTGTTGCAAATGTGGAAACCCCCAAATAGTGAAAGAAGGATGACAGTTATGAAACCTGCAGCTTTAAAATCAAGTGGGAATTGCCATCTATTTTATTTTCATTAGACTGGTTCTCTTAATGAGCTGATGCCTTTTAACAGAGTATGTCCCCCATCCTCCCTTTAAAACGTCTTTTCTTCATCAGTGAAAAGATAAGCCGACTGGAAGTCCTTGAGGACCGACTTCTGTATAATGAAGATTACTAGAACGGTGGAGGGAACAGTCGGCACATACAGTATTGGTATTCCAGACTAATCCAAGCATGAAAAGAAAAGAAAAAGCTAATTAGTGCAGAGACTTGGTAAACACTATACTCAGACCCGGGAGGGTCTCCGCTGTTTGTGAAATTCAAACTAAAAGGATGGATTCCAAGTTGTGACACACAGAGGTCGAGCAGAAGGTTGGGAAGTCAATCATATGAATAATAAATCTTTTACACTCTTTAAACAAACTGATAACTCGCTGGCACAGTTTCCAATTGCACGGAAACCCCTGCCCTTCTGAAGGTGCCGGGTTTAAGGCTGATCTGGGAATCAGGGCGGAGCTGAGGTGTGACGGTGCAGAAATGGTGACTGATATAAAGGTCTGAAGCTGCATGAATTGAGGCTGATCTCACACCCAAGGGTGCAGGAAATGGGGATGACCCACTTGATCCTTGTAGCTGACCTCAGATCAGACCCAACCAAGATTGTAGCTGATCTGAGGTCTGCAGATGCATGCAATGAGGTCAAGAAAAAGAAAAAGACAGGGATTACACTGAAACTAAACCCAGTCTACTGTTTAGGGCACATTCACAGAAAATATGAATTTGTGTGTTCACCAGTGAGTATAATTGAACTTGCCATTAGCAGTACAACCATCAGTGACGGTGCATCCATAAGGGCGCACGGGTGCCGCCCTCTATCTTTTGCCACCCCCCTAGCACCAATAGATAGACTCATGCATTGCATGAATCTATCTATGGCCGCCGCTGCCACCCCCTATTCAGGAGCCTGGGCCCTTTTCGGGTGCAGGGCACCTGAATTACAGCGGGGGGGGGGATTTGAAGCACCTGATTAGAGCCACAGGCTCTAATAGGCGTGAAAAAAGGTGACTTGCGAGCGCAATGCTGTGCGCTCGCAGGTCACTCAGCTGTGTTAGAAAAGCAAATGAATCTTCACTTTTCTAACACTAAAACGCCTCTCCATCAATCAGGTGCTTGGATCTGTTACCCTTCACCTGATTGGCTGAAATGACAGGTGCTTTGATTGGATGCCAGGCATCCAATCATAGCAGAGGACAGGAAGAGAAGACAGGAGAAGACATCGAGGAGCTGTCCAACCGAGACAGGCAAGTACAGACGACGGGCACACTGGCAGCATATGATATGGCACAGTGGGAGCGTTTCATGGGCACAGCGAATGTGCAATTTATTGAGGTTTTTTTCCAGAATTTTTCAGTTTGTTTGCGGCCCCCAAAAATTATGAGCACCAGTCGCCACTGACAGCTATGAGTCCAGAGACTGATAACAGACTGACACACTATACATTTAAAGCTTAGGTGTAGGTACAGTATGATTTTTCTTACATCGTTACATTATTCCAGCTTGGACTACCTTAGTTGGGTGGGGAGGCTGTACGGTGTGCACGGTTCAACTTTAAATTTTTCAGTTTTTTTCTATAAAGGTGAATACTTTAATTGTGCTGCACTGTCTTATGCAGGCCTATGAGTCAAGGTCTGACATGACAAAAAGAAAAAAAAAAAAAGAAAAGAAAAAAACACAAACTATCTGACCTTGGGTCACTGGTTCAAATATCAACCACAGCACTACCTGTCTGGAGTTTGCATGTTCTCCCTGTGTGGGTTTCTTCCCACACGCCAAAAATATGCTGGTAAGTTAATTGATCTTAGTATACATATGAATGTAAATTAGGGACCTTAGATTGTAAGATACTTGAGGGCAGGGACTGTTGAGATTGTTGTACAATTTATATGTAAAGATCTGTGTAAATTAAGGGCACTAGATAAGTACCTGAAATAAATGGGTTTCTGTAAAAATACAAATTTCAACTCTTGAAGTTATAATGGAGTAGTTATAACATTAAAAGTACGCTTCATCTTTTTGGTCTCTCTCTGTGAAAGCTGGTGTATCAGGTTGGAAGGCTGTCCTATCTAATGAGCTTCATGTCGATTACAGCTATTCATAAAACGTATACACTATGTGGCCTAAGGTTCGTGGACAACTGACCATGGCACCCCCACATTATACAGAAAAATGTGCACACCTCTCCAAATTCGGAGTTCAGGTGTTTCCAATGAAGGGTATGGTTATAAAAGTCCAGGCTTTTACTAAGCTTTAAACTTCTGACCCTCCTAACTCCCATATGGACTACCTTGCAGAAGGAAGATACATATACTCATCTATTCTCAGGGAGCTCCAGTACGTTCACATGATCGTCTCTCCACAGCTGGCTTCAGGGGAGAGGAGGAAAAGCCGACAGCTATTGCTCCATAGTAAGTCTAAAGCCTCATACACACGGTCGGACTTTGTACAAACTTTTCCGTGGACTTTTGTACAAAGGGCGTGGTCCACAAGTTTGTATTGCATACACACGGTCGGACTTTTTGATAACAAACACGAACGTAATGACGTCACAACGTACTGACGCTGCTTCAAAAGAGGACGTTCAATGACTCCAGCGCCACCTTTGGTGAACTTCTGTATTGTAGTCTGATCTTTTGCATTGGTTCTGAGCATGCGTGTTTGTACCTTGTACAAAAGTCCGATGCTTTTGCGTACACACGGTCGGACTTTGCTCCATCGGACTTTTGTTGCCAGAAAGTTTGTCCGTTCGCACAGCCAACAAAAGTCCGATGAAAACAGAAAAAGTTTGTCCGATGGAGCGTACACACAGTCGGATGTTGCTCCAAAACAGCTAATTTGCATGTTTGTTGTCAAAAAGTCCGACCGTGTGTATGGGCCTTAAGGGTGACCTCACCATCCAGGCATTAAATCCATTACCAGAGCTCTCGCCTCTTCCATGAAGTTGACCAATGGAAGTTGATCACGTGACCGCACCATGACACCCCGAGAATAGGCAAATATACGCATCTGTCTTCTACAGGGTAGTTAGTATGGGTGCCGGGGGGGGGGGGGAATGGAGCAAACAATTCCTTAATAATGGCCAGAGCTTTGGATGATCAAGTGTTCACAGTTTGCCATATTGTGTAACAAAGATGTTATTTTATTTCTTTAATGAATGAAGCCATACAAACCGAACCTCCACCAAGTGTTAAAGGGAATGGTGCTTCTTAGAAGACTCACCTCAGCATGTAGAGGACGATGATGATGAAGACAATGATGAGCAGTGAAGAGAGCGCCACCATGACTGCGATAATGGGCGTTTCATCTGAAATTACAAAAAAAAAAAAAAAAAAAGTAATTTACAAGACGAAGAACGGTGACACCATATCCCTGATGTATAGAAAGAAGACTTCTGGCATAATACACAAAACTGCGATGAGAGAGAAAGACATCCACGTCTCTTCACTGAAATTGCAAGAAAATGTATTCAGTCTATGTACTGGAGAACTGGGAGCCGCGGCACGAAGAACAATGGGGCATTGTCGGGAGTGCTGAAGTAAGGAACTTGTGATCAGCTGCTGGGCTATTCTAACAGGCAGCTCTCCATATATACACTTCTGGATTCACATCTTCCAGACTTCATAATACTATTATATATATATATATATATATATATATATATATATATATATATATATATATATATAGTATGTGCGCTCACTGAGATTCTCTCGATGGAAGAGCCCGGTCATACACCGGGCAACCTAAGCAAGAGCCCTAGGGCATGGATATGCAATTAGCGGATCTCCAGCTGTTGCAGAACCACAAGCATGACAATCATTGGCAGAGGCATGATGAAACTTGTAGTTTTGCAACAGCTGGAGGTCTGCTAATGCATATTCTGGCCTAGGGCATGGAGGATGGCCCAGGGGCCCAGCTACAACCTTCATACTCCTGCGGCAACCAAGGGACGCTAGTGTACTCAGTCAAAGCTGTGCAACTGCCCACCACTTCATAAGGAATGATGCATTTGTAGGCAGTTGATGTTTGATGGGGTCACGTTCGTACAAAACAGTGAAAATGGGGTGGCTTCTCTGTACCTATTGCAATCTTAATTGATGTCAATGAAAGAGATAGGGGAACCAAACCTGCCACTTTGCCTGGGGCCCGATTAATCTGTCCCTGATCAGTAGAACTGAAATACCATTTTTCTTTCAGGAGAAATACAACTACTGTACTTACTGAAAGTCTTTTTCCTTGCAACTGGCAAGAATATGAGAAACCGCGTGCATGACACCCAGAAAAATATTAAGTCAGTGTCATCACCTTTTTTGCACCTGATTTACAGCAAAACTGGGAAGCTCCTGGTGGAAGCCAAGTTTTTAATTTTTAAATATCCTATAACTCAAGATGGAACTGACATACGCCAATGTTATGGTTTTAATCCTTCCACTTTTACATGACTGGAGACATGGAGATCCTTTAAATAATTAGAACCCTTCCCACTGTTGCACTGTTTTTGCACATGCATGTTAATGTGTATCTTATTAAGGCAACCCATTGACTTGAACGGACTTCCTAATGCACCATTTTCAGCCGTGCAACCCACGGTAGTGCACTTTTCCACATTGCACTAGGTAGATGCGTTGGGGTGCTTTATGACAAGCAACAGGACCTTAAAGTGGTTGCTAAGCCACTCAATGGCATTGCTACAATCCCCTCTGCTATATTAAATAATGTCCCCCTGGTGCATGTGTCTGTTTTTTTTTTTTTTTTAATGCTGCTGTCTATTAATTTCATAGTGCCGATCACATAACCGGTTGCCTCTGTCCTCTCTGGATCTGACAGCTACAGTGGGTGGGGCTGAGAAACCTATACTGACGTCAGCCAGGAGGAGGAGAGAGGCAGCCAGTCACGTGAGCGCTGATGAGTGCTATGAAATGAGGTACACAGCGGCATTAAAAAAAAAAAAAAAAAACACATATCCTGAGGACATTATTTAATGTAACAGAAGGGATTTTAGCAATGTCATTGCGTTACAATAGTAGCAGGAGAAGAGGGCTGGGGAGTGGACAGAGCTGACACGCAGGGAGGGGAGGAGGTAGAGGATGAGGGAGAGCAGACAGGAGAGCTGCGGATGATGGAGGCACAAACCGACCACAGTGTCAGGGTTCAGCAACCATGATAAACCATGGTCAGTTTACAAGGGGGAGGGAAGAACCAAGCAGGATCAGCCAGGTATTTCAGGTGATACAGGGGGCAAAATTACACAGCACAAGCACTGTACTGTATTAACATACTTTAACCATTTCCCATCTAGGTCAATTCTGACATTTCTCTCCTACATGTAAAATTCATAATTTTTTTGCTAGAAAATCACACCCAAACATTATACATGTTTTTTTAGCAAAGACCCTGGAGAACACGGCAGTCGTAACTTTTTATCTCGCACTGTATTTGTGCAGCAACTTTTCTAACACTTTTTTCAAGGAAAAAAAGTTTCATGCTAAAAAAAAAAAAAATTAAAGTTAGCCCAATGTTTTTGCATGTGAAAGATGAAGTTACACCGAGTAGATAGATACCCAACATGTCACACTTCAAGATTGCACACGTTCGTGGAATGTCGCCAAACTTCGGTACTTAAAAATCCCCATTGGCGATGCTTTAAAATTTTTTACTGGTTACATGAGTTAGAGGAGATGTTGGGCTCAAATTATTTCTCTCACTCTAACGTTTGCAGCGATACCTCACGTGTTTGGTTTGAACACCATTTTCATATGTGGGCGGGACTTACGTATGCGTTCTCTTTGCATACGAGCATACGGGGACATTTTAAAATTTTATTTTTAATTTGACTTTTATTTTTTTTTGTTTCACACTTTAAAAAAAAAAAAAAAAAAGTGATCACTTTTATTCCTATTACAAGGAATGTAAACAACCCTTGTAATAGGAATATGGCATGATCATCAGTCCTCTTTACAGTGAGATATGGGGTCAATAAGACCTCCCATCTCACCTCTAGGCTGGGAAGCCTGAAATAAAAAAAAAAAAAAAAAAAAGAAGGATCGCAGCATTCCCAGTCGAGGCAGCACCATTTGTTTGAATGCAGAGGCCGGACATGAAGTCACAACATCGCGCCCGGCCTCCGAACGATCATAGAGACTTCCGGCAGACCAGATGGTTCACGATCACCATCTGGGGTCGGCGGATCCATTCTCCGACTCACCGATGGAAGCAGTGAGTCGGTAGAAGCACCGTGGGGAGCAGGGGGGCTTCCCCTCCCGCCGCACGTAAGAACGATCAAACGGAGGAACAGCCGCTGTGATCATTCTTGAATGTAGGGAATCGCCAGCTGAAAAAGCCAATATCTGAATGATGTCTGTAGCTGCAGGCATGATTCAGATATACAGCTGCAAAGTCAAGGACGTCCCTGGACAAACCTTGGACGGGAAGTGGTTAAGGTAACAGAATCTTCTTCCTTTTGATGTTTGGGATAGAATAGGGAATGGTAAAAAGACCAAATGATCTTTTAGTTTAAATCAGCTAAACACATTTCAGGTACATCAAAACAAAAAGTGTTTAAAAGTTTAAGGGCCCCATTCACACTTGTGTGACTTTGGACATGACAAGTTGCAGTTCTTTGTTTGCAAGGGCAACCCGTTCAGATCGGTCCTGATAATGTAAAGTCGGAATAAAGTTGCACTGGAAATCGTGTGGAAACGCGCTAATGTGAGTGGAACCTCAAGGGATAGCTCACTACTAAAACAAAAAAACCCAAAAAAAAAAATGAAAAAAAAATTCCCTGTGGAGTCCATGAACACCATTCCATAACACTAAACAAATCCAATTGATAAAATATGCATTTATGCTCTGCCCATACCTGTAGGCCATTTGTGCTTCTGATGGTTTTCACAGCTCAGTCCTGTCTTCTTTTCTAGGAGCCCTTGGCTCCTGCTGCTGTCAATCACAGCTTGTAAAAAGGGAGTTGGGGCAGGGCCGAGCAGCACTGTGCATGTCATTGGACACACAGAGGGAGGCTCAGGATCTAACACACCCACTCAGAAAGGGGGAGGAGACAGAAAATCCAGTGGGGGACGCCAGAAGAGGAGGATCGGGGCTGTGCAAAACCACCGCACAGAGCAGGTATGTCTGACGTGTTTGATATTTTAAAAAAAATCTCTTTACAATCGATTCAACGTATGCAAAAGGGTTAAAGTTGAAGTTGAATGCTGGTACAAACCTTGGGGGCCTTCCGGCGCTGGGTCTGCAAGAAAAAAAATTTAAAGATCATTTCCATGAAAATCCGGTAAATGGGCAAAATGCAAAAAGTTTGTTTTTTTGTAATTTATATTTAAAGCGGAGGTCCAGCCGTTTAAAAAAAAAAAAAAAGTCAGCAACTACAAACACTGTAGCTATTGACTTTTAAATAAGGGCACTTACCTGTCCAGCGAGCCCGCGATGTAAGCCCCCCGAGGCGGATCCGTCCATCGGATCGGGTGCCGCCATCCTAACTAAGGGAAACAGGCAGTGGAGCCTTGCAGCTTCACTGTCCGTTTCCTACTACGCATGCGCTAGTCGCGCAGCACTTTGTGAATGGCCCTATGGTTTTCTGGGACACACACATCCCAGAAGACAACAAGGGAGCTCGCCAAAGAGGAGGAAGTGAAGGAGCAATACTGCGGAATAGGAAGAGGCAGATTAGGAAGACTGCCTAGCAACAGGCATTTCTGGTAAGTAAAAATATTTTTTTTCACATTTTATTTATATTTTTTTGAAGAATGTTAATGTAATTTTTAATCTTAGGGTGGCCCTCTGCTTTAAACAGAATGGGTTGTTTTATAAGGTGAGGGTTCACATATACGTTTTTTAAAGTGAATCTAGTATCAAACATTTTTAACCTCTCAACCTTGTGACTTGCAACAAAGTAACAATGTACAGTCCATCACCGGGACAGAGGAGACTTATGCAATGCTTTCCGCTGCCTGCAGCAGACTGACATTATAATCTCAGTTTAGGAAAAGTCTCTGGGCTGGATTTTTATTTTTTTTATAAAATGGCGACACTATTGCTGCACACTGATATGTCAGACTTGTACAAGGTCCACTTTAAAAGCATTTCCCTCCTGGATCCCCAGCGCTGGCTCCTGTGTGGCCCTCACATGCCCGGGACCACTGAACGTGACACAGAAGTTCACAACATTGTAGACTGCCAGAATTGTGAGAAGGCAATCACAACATGACTACCTACAAAAGGTATGCGAGTACAATTCAGCTGTTCTGCATGTTTACACAAGGCGAGGAGATGGAGAATTGACAGGAAAAATCTTTCATGTATTTATCCGTGTTCATTCTGACATTCCATGCATGCATACTCATAGCACAGAGCACAACACGGGGGAGGGGGGAGCAGAGTCCACACCCTATGTGGAGACAGCTAGAACAACCTCATTTATAGGAACGCTGTCCAAGACTCCGCATTTCCCAAACCCCTTCGTGACTCCATGAAATGATTGTATTACTGTTTGTGAAGGAGAACATATTGTTTAAACGCAGTGTTAAACCCAAAACCATAAATGTAATATATTGCAGATTAGACATGGTGGCTGCAATAGTTTTTTCATTTTATTTATTTATTTTAGGCTTTTCCCCCCTCTGTTTTCACCTGGTGATCTGACCAATAATACCCCTCCTGTATTAGTGAGATACAACTCTGGAGGAAAACAGCAGACAGCACCATTGTCAGTCTGGGGGGGTTGTATTAGATGTTTTTTCTGGATTTACAACCACTAAACAAATTAAAGCCAGACTTCAGCTCACACTTTATAATCAGTTACAGCAAACAGTTTTATTTCCCTTTGAGATAAAGGATTTTAAAAATAAATAAAAGTGGATAATTTTAATCACCCCTGTCAGTGTTTAAAGTGTTACTAAACCCAGGACCCTGCATTCACTATATCCGGTCTCCCACAGTACACAGACCATGGAAATTCAGTTACCGTATTTGTGTATAACACGCACCTTTTCACCCTGAAAATCGGGTGCAAATACAGTGTGCGTGTTATACGCCAATACTTCAATTTTAGCTGCCTCGAAAGGGGGCGGGACGAGCGCCGCCAGATTACATTTTTAAGACTAAATAGGTTTAGGTTGGAATTCTACTTTAAAGTGGTTAAACGTTAAAAAAAAAAAAAAAAAAATCTTTAACATGCATGCCTATACGTACCTCGCTCTATGCAATGATTTTGTACAGAGCAGCACGGATCTACTGGGGTCCCCCACCAGCACGCCAGGCCTCTGCTCTTCCACTGGCAGACAGCGGGACTCGGCCCTGCCCACTGCTCGTGTGTTACAGCTTTTGAGTGACAGCTCCTGCTGCTATCAATCTGTCCAATGAGGAGAGCAAAAGTGGCTGGAGCGGTTCCGCTCGTGCACATCGTTGGCTGAGATTGGGCTCAGGTAAGAAAAAAAAGGGGGCGGTCTGGGGGAGCACAGAGGGGTTTTCATCTTAATGCATTAAGGTGAAAAACCTTAAGGCTTTATAACCACTTTAAGCTATGCAACCTGGTCTAGGACCTGCCTCAAACTGTGACTGGAAAACGAACGAGCAGCGGCAAACCAGTGAGGTTACCCCAATTCTCCTTGTGCTCTTCTAGGAAGTGCCAGCTTTGTCTGAGAGCCCATATTTACTCAGAATAATGCCCCTCCCTCCTAGTGTCTGAGTGCTGCTGTGCACAGCAATAGAGGAGGCCGTCCTCTTTGCCACTTCTGAACGCAGGTTTTGCTGGAACACATGGGAGGGATTACATAATGATCGCCCTACCTGATGGTGTGATGCTTTCCTCAGACGAGTATTCCAGAGTTGTCATCTCTTCCGGAATGTCCCCGCTGGTTGTTTTTGCATCGGTGATAGGTGGCACCGGGGTGCTGGTTTTGCTGACATTAACAGTGGCTGGGGTGGCAGTGGAGTTGTCAAGCTGCGTGTGATTGCTGAAGTCCGAGTCATTGCTTGCAGGGATGTGCGTGGAGATGGGGGACGTAGCATTGATTGTAGGTGCCAAGATAACCAGCGGAGTGGTGGTGACTGCTTGTGTCGGCTTGGGGTCGGCTCCGGCATTGCTGTCTGTGCTGGGTTGGACATTGAGGATGTGTAGCGTTGGACCGGACGTAATATTCAAAGGTGCTATGGTGGGAGACACTGAACAGACAAAGGAATGTATTAATATGTGGCTCTAACTTCTGCACAAGATGCTGTGAGGTGTATTTAGAAGGTGGAATAAATGATGGAGATGAGGAGCATACTTCTTTCCTATGATAGTCAGCACCAGCTAGTGATTGAGATTCTACTAGTATTACACTTCATGTTCTAGGGTGACAAAAGCTTACTTGATACACTAACTATAGAGCAGTGGTCTCCAAACTGTGGCCTTAACCCAGATGTGGCCCTTTTCTTTCCTTTACCTGGCCCTTGAAGCACTATTCATCCCCCAATGGGCATCAACAGAGCATCATTTTTGCCACTGATCCCAATTACGAGGCACTATTCCTTTAGCTAATACCAATGATAGGGCACTATACCTTTATTCAATACCAATGATGTGGCACTATTCCTCCAACTAATAGCAATGATGGGGCACTATTCCTCCAACCAATACCAATTATGTTGCACCATTCCTCCAACTAATACCAATGACGGGGCACTATTCCTTCCACTGATATCAATGATGGAGAAATATTGACCCATCGTTGGTATTAGTGGGAGTAATATTGCCCCATCATTGATATCGGTGGAAGGAATAATACCCCATCATTGATATCGGTGGAAGGAATAATGCCCCATCATTGATATCGGTGGAAGGAATAATACCCCATCATTGATATCGGTGGAAGGAATAATGCCCCATCATTGATATCGGTGGAAGGAATAATGCCCCATCATTGATATCGGTGGAAGGAATAATGCCCCATCATTGATATCGGTGGAAGGAATAATGCCCCATCATTGGTATTAGCTGGAGGAATGGTGCCCCATAATTGGTATTGGTTGTAGGAATAGTGTCCCATCATTGGTATTGGTGGAAGGAATGGTGCCCCATAATTGGTATTGGTTAGAAGAATGGTGCCCCAGCATTAGTATTGGTGGAGAGAATGGTACCCCATCATTGGTATTAGTTGGAGCAATATTGAGCCATCATTGGTATTAGTTGGAGGAATAGTGCTCCAACTAATACCAATGATGGGGTACCGTTCTCTCCACCAATACCAACGATGGGGCACCATTTTTCCAATCAATACCAATACTGGGGCACTATACCTTCAACCAATACCAATGAGGGGGCACCATTCCTCCCACCAATACCAATGATGGGACACTATTCCTACAACCAATACCAATTATGGGGCACCATTCCTTCAACTAATACCATTCCAACTAATACCAATAATGGGGTACCATTATTTTAACTAATATCAATGATGGGGCACTATACCTTCAACCAATACCAATGATGGGGCACGATTCCTTCCACTGATACCAATGATGGGGCACTAATCTTCCAACCAGTGGTGGCTGGTGCTCAATATTGTTTTGGAGAGGGCAAACAAACCTGCCCTGCACGGGAGATGGATGGCGTCGATCAGTGCCGTCCTAAGTCTCCCAGCCAATTGGGTCTCAGGACCCACTTCCTGAGTAGCAGCTTTAAACAAGCCTGCTGTTTCTTTTACAAATCACCTCCGTATTTTAAGCCATAGGAGAGGTTTCCTCTTTCCTCATGCTAGACTAGTAATCAGTAAAAGAACTAAACATCTGAGCTTTGCTGTAACATTTAACAAGCAATGCACAATCATATATAGACAGTAACTATTTAACCCTTTAGCTGCCAACTTATGTCATATGCCAGAAGCAGACAGCATTACATCACTTCTGGGTTCAAATGTCACATTGCCCCGACCTCTGTGGTAGTGGAAGAAGCTAATGGAGTGAGAACCACACTCTATCAAGTGCTAAAAAAAATAAAGAATATATACATTTTCGGGCTGTACCCACACACACACACACAAACACAAACACGTTCGAGATCCTATGTACAAAAACATCAACTGTATTACACGTGTTGCATATCACAATGCACGCTGCAGTTAAAGCAAAAATTCGGATAAAAACTGATGACCCATAGGGGCTTCTAAAGCATCACCTATGGAAGACTTTTGGGTACTGAAGTTGGTCATCGTTTCCATGGAGCACAGGACTTCAAGGCTTGACAGGTTTGGTATCCATCTACTCAGCACAACCTCTTTTTTATAATTTACCAAAATTAACTTAAAATTATTTTTTACTGAAAATGTGCTTGATAAACGGTTTGTGTTAACCACTTCATGACCAAGCCTATTTTTGACGATTGTTGTTTCCAAGTTAAAATCATTTTTTTTTTGCTAGAAAATAAATGAGAACCCCCAAATATTAGATTTTTTATTTTTATTTTTTTAGCAAAGACCCTAGAGAATAACATGGCGGTTGTTGCAATATTTTATGTCACACGGTATTTGCACAGCGGTCCTTCAAGCGCAATCTTTTGGGAAAAAATTTTATTTTTTTTAAATTAAAAAATAAGAAAACTGTAAAGTTATCCCAGTTTTTTGCATAATGTGAAAAACGATTTTAAATAGAGTAAATAGACAGCCAACATGTTACGCTTGCATGCACTCATGGAATGGTGACAAACTACAGTACTTAAACTCCATAGGCGACGTTTAAATATTTTTAACGGTTACCTGTTTAGAGTTACAGAGGAGTTTTTTTGCTAGAATTATTGCTCTCGCTCTAACAATCACAGCGATATCACACATGTGCGATTTGAACACCATTTACATTTGCGGGCGTTACTTACATATGCACGTTTTTTGGTGCATGAGCTCGTGGGGCGCTTTTAACTTTTTTTTTCCCCCCTTTTTTTGTTATTTTACAAAAAAATCTGATCACTTTTATTGTGGTCACAAGGAATGTAAACATTCCTAGTGACAGTAATAGGCGGTGACAGATACTCTTTAAGGACCCCAAACCCCTCTTCTGCGCTTCAAAAGTATTCAAAATGGCAAAATCTGCATTTTGGAATACTGACTTTTTTTTTTTTTTAATCTGCACCATTGGCAGCCGAGTAAAAAAAAAGTGACATTGTGACATCACTTCCATGTTTTTACATCAGAGACCCAATCAAAGTAATTTCCAACTTCGTTTGAGGCTCCACACAGCCAGTGGACGTGACGGATGGTCGCTCCGGTCTTCCGGTGGGACGGGAGACCTGGGCAGAGCGGCAGGAGGGGGGGATGTCCCCTCCCGCTCCACTCATTCAGCTGTCAGTGGGGTTCCCCTGTTGACAGCTGAAGTGTAAACAAACTCCTGCCAATTGGAGTAAAAAAATAAGCAGCCGAGCAATGTTTATCAACAACATTGCTCAGCCACTCAGCTTAAAGGGCCAAAACAAAAATGGTTTCTTTCTGTATCTTACTGTTTTTTGTTTTTTTCAAACGAATGAACTTTGATCTGCAGATGAAGTCAGTTTAACCACTTAAGGACTGTCCTACACTGCCGCAGGGTGGCCCTTAAGTGCAAAATCATGTACCTGTAAGCGATTCTCATGCACGGCTCTCGTGCATGGTTCTGGGGCACAAGTGCCGCTGGAGCTATGCTCCCGCTGTGATTGGATACAGCGGGAGCCAATCAGCAGGTCCTGCACTCACTGGAGAGAAAGGAGGACAGTCCGTCTATGTAAACAAGGCAGATCGTCCTTCTGTCAGACAGGAAGAGGGTCTACTGTAATTCCTGCTATTTAGGAACACAGATGTGTCTCTTCCTCATGTAAGAAAACACTCATAGGGAACACAGTTAACCTTTTGATTACACCTGTCAACCCCTTCCCTGCCAGTGTCATTTATACAGCATCAGCGCATTATTTTTTTTTTTTTTTTTTTTTTTAGCATTGATCGCTGTATTGGTGTCACTGGTCCCCAAAAAAAGTGTCCACCAAGTGTCAAATTTATCCATGGCAATGTCGCAGTCCCGCTAAAAATCCCCGATTGCCATCATTACTAGTAAAAACATAAAAAAAAAAAAATTAAAAACAGTCCCTAAATATATCCCATAGTTTGTAGACGCTATAACAACTTTTGAACAAACCAAATCAATATATGCTTTTTGGGATTTTTATTTTTTTTTACTAAAAATATGTAGCACAATACAAATTGCCCAAAAATCGATGAAGAAATTAGATTTTTTTTACTCATTATTGAGAATGTTTTATAGCAGAAAGTAAAAAAAAAAAAAAAAAAAAGTTGTTTTGGGTTTTTTTTTACTCAAAAGTGTCTGTCTTTTTTTTTTTATAGCAAAAAAAAAATAAAAGCCACAGAAATCAAATACCACTAAAAGAAAGCTCTATTTGTGGGGAAAAGAAGACATTTCATTTGGGTCTGGATATAGCATTGCACGACTGCGCAATTGCCAGTAAGAGCAACGCAGCGCCGTAACACAAAAAATGGCCTGGTCAGGAAGTGGGTAAAACCTTCCACAGCTGAAGTGACAATAACCTGTCAAGTAAAAAAAAATAAAAAAAAACTTTTTTGTTTTTAAAAATCTCCCTCTGTTTAACCCTTTATTAACCCTTAATGTATGCTAATCAGCCTTATCTAAATATTCTCCTCCTATTTAAATATTTTCCTGCTGATTTGTTTTGGTTCATTTCTATTTTATAAATTATTATTAATTAAATGTTCCTCTGTTTAACCTCTTATTAACCCTTAACGTGCCCTAATCAGCTTTAACTAATTATTCTCCTATCTAATTCGATTTTTTTTTTCTTATATTGTTATGTTTTTAAAAAATTCAATAAAAATAATATTCAACCTTAATTATTTTGGGTTCATTTCTATTTTATAAACTATTACTAATAACATTTTTTGTGTGCGTTTGCTTTACATGTTTCAAAAACGCGCAAAAAAAAAAAAAAACTCGTAAACAACTTTTCAATGCTTCACATTCCTAGTTATAACCTTCCCATAGTCCTACTTTATGGCTAACATACAGAAGTAAACCTTCAAATATTTTATTTTAATGTACAACAGAAAAAGTTCTGTAATGCAGCGATTGCAGAGTAACGGTCATCTATACCCACCTGTGGTGACATTGTCTGCAGCCACGCACGTCAGCGAGCACGCCAGCAGTACAAACCCATGCCAGGAATCCATGGCACTCTGAAACACACAGGAAATGGAGAATTAGCACATATATAAAACTGGCAAACAAGGCAACAGTACTGAATGACATTAGAAGCTTTTCGAACTGAAGTCCCATACATGATGTGTTGGCTCTCCAAAGTCCAAAGCCCGCCAACACTGGCACTGAAACCAGAACACAATCTAGAGCACCAAGAGGAACCTCAGAGGTCACTGCTGATTGTACCATAAATACCAACTCCAACCAATGCCCTTTTTTTTTTTTGTTTAATATGTTTTGGATGGTGTGGAGAGGGGTTAGAACCTCAAATAAAAAGTTTATTCTACTTATATCACCTTTCCTGGATCACCAATTTATCACAGGTAAGTTATAAAGCAACGTCAATTGAATCACTTCAATACTGGGCACATTCACCCCCTTCATGCCCGGGCCAATTTTCAGCTTTTAGCATTTTCACACTTTGAATGACAATTGCGCAGTCATGCAACACTGAACCCATTTGAAATTGTAATCTTTTTTTTTTCCCCCACACAAATATTCTTTTGGCATTATTCGATCACCATCGGGTTTTCTATTTTTTGCTAAACAAATAAAGAACGAACATTTTTGAAAAATAATTTTTTTTTAAACGTTTGTTATAAAATTTTGAAAATACGTTTTCTCCTTCACTGATTGGCACTGATGAGGCTACACTAATATGTAGCAATTATGGGCAGCGACAGGCGGCACCGACCGGGAGGCAGCGACAGGCGGCACCGACCGGGAGGCAGCGACAGGCGGCACCGACCAGGAGGCAGCGACAGGCGGCACCGACCAGGAGGCAGCGACAGGCGGCACCGACCAGGAGGCAGCGACAGGCGGCACCGACCAGGAGGCAGCGACAGGCGGCACCGACCAGGAGGCAGCGACAGGTGGCACCGACCAGGAGGCAGCGACAGGCGGCACCGACCGGGAGGCAGCGACAGGCGGCACCGACCGGGAGGCAGCGACAGGCGGCACCGACCGGGAGGCAGCGACAGGCGGCACCGACCGGGAGGCAGCGACAGGCGGCACCGACCAGGAGGCACCGACCAGGAGGCAGCGACCAGGAGGCACCGACCAGGAGGCACCGACCAGGAGGCAGCGACAGGCGGCACCGACCAGGCGGCACCGACCAGGAGGCAGCGACAGGCGGCACCGACCAGGAGGCAGCGACAGGCGGCACCGACCAGGAGGCAGCGACAGGCGGCACCGACCAGGAGGCAGCGACAGGCGGCACCGACCAGGAGGCAGCGACAGGCAGCACCGACCAGGAGAAACTGACAGGGGGCACTAACAGGCGGCACTGATGAGGAGGCACCAATATGCAACTCTGATCAGTGTCACTGATATGCGGCACTGACATGCAGCTCTTATCAGTGGCACTGATGGGTGGCAATGATGGGCACTGATGAGGAGGCACTTACAGGCATTACTGATGGGCACCGATCGGCATCACAGGTGGCGCTGCACAGATTATCCCGGCTCTCCTCTGCTCATGCCCTGTCATCGGTGAATATAGAAATGCCAATAACTGGCACTTCCTGGTAACGCTGTGATTGGACACAGCTGATCACATGGTAAAGAGACTATATCATAGGCCCTTTACCACAGATCGCTGTGCCCGAGTGGCTTGTTCTGTTGGACATCATATGACGTCCAATCAGATCGGGAGGAACCACCGCTCAGCCATCATTCTGCTATAGGTTGGACGGAATGAGGTTAAGCAGAGTTAAAAAAAACCAAAAAAAAAAAAACCCTATCGTGGATAAAAATTTAAATTTTAATCAAAACCTTTCATTTCCTATTTTAAAAACTTTTTTTTTTAATTTAGTGATGATCACTGGGTCTCTATGCTTGTCTATGCAATTCAGGGAAATTATAGCTGGTGGGGGGCTCTCAATAGTTTCCTGAAAACAGCTGACCAACTAGGTAACGCCTGTATGTAATGCTAAGCCTGCATTTACTTTGACTTCACTGCACACTGTGAGCTTCTCACAGTCTGCATTTAACAGCTGCAGCAAGTCAGAGGCAGTCTCATTTCTGAGCTGGAAGATATTTAGCCCCATCCCTGTCCCGCCCCCTTCATTCAGTTCTTTCAGTGATGGTCTGCCTAGAAAACCTCACTCCTCCGCACTGGCATCTACCCTTCATTAGCATAACTCCTCCCGAGAGCCCGCCCACTACCATCAGGATCAGGTCTGAGAACTGTTGGAGAGGAGTAGAGAGGCAGGAGGAGTTCAAGAAACTATGTACAGCACCCTGCTGGCCCCTCCCACCAGCCATGATCTTCTTCTATTGCATAGAGAAGCACAGAGACCCAATAAAAGGCATTACTGGCTCTGCAATAAGGTCATGGAAATGGGAAGTTTTTATTAATAATTATTTTATTTTTGAAAACAACAAAAAAACAACATTAGCATGTTGACAATGGGAAAGGAAAGAACCAGGAAACACCAATTATAAGCATAATGAACTTCAGCTTTAAGCCACCAATATTGTATGTGAAGGATTGGATTTGAGCAAATAGTCATTTATCCATTCAATACTGAGCACTTTTACCCCCTTCCCGCCCAGGCCGATTTCCAGCTTCGGGTGCCGATGCACGTAGCCAGCGGTTGCGATGACCGCCAGGCCCCCCACGATTGCGGGCACAAGAGCCAGAACAGGGACGTGTGTGTAAACTACTTGCTAGGAACAACGATCTGTCTACCCCTCTAGTCAGTTCCCTCCCCCTACAGTTAGAACCCACACGAGGGAACACATTTAATGCCTTGCTCACCCTCTGGTGTTAACCCCTTCTGTGCCAGTGACATTTACACAGTAATTGGTGCAGTTTTATAGCATTGATCGCTGTATAAACGTGAATGGTCCCAAATATGTTTCAAAAGTGTCCGATGTGTCTGCCATTATGTCGCAGTCCCGATAAAAATCGCTGATTACCGCCATTACTAATAAAAATGTTTCCCCTATTTTGTAGACGCTATAACTTTTGTGCAAACCAATCAATATACGCCTATTGTGATTTTTACCACCAAAAATATGTAGAAGAGTACTATTCAGTTTACTAATGTGATTAGCTGTGATTGGCCAGAGCTAATCACATGCCATAGGTGGGCTGTGATTGGCCCTGTCTATACCATGTGATCACTGTGACCAATCACCACAATAGTACACAATGAAAAGGCATGAATCAAAGTATTTTGTTGTGTACAATTGTCATTCGTTGTGTACAATTGTCATTCGTTGTGTACAATTGTCATTCGTTGTGTACAATTGTCATTCGTTGTGTACAATTGTCATTCGTTGTGTACAATTGTCATTCGTTGTGTACAATTGTCATTCGTTGTGTACAATTGTCATTCGTTGTGTACAATTGTCATTCGTTGTGTACAATTGTCATTCGTTGTGTACAATTGTCATTCGTTGTGTACAATTGTCATGTGATCTGCTGTGATTGGCCCTGTCTATGCCATGTGATCACTGTGACTAATCACCACAACAGTACACAATGAAAAGGCATGAATCAAAGTCTCACATTGTGCACAATTGTCATGTGATCTGCTGTGATTGGCCACAGCGATCACGTGGTACTGGCAGCAGTATAGTGATCTTTCATTGGCTGTGTCCGATGGACACAGCTGATGATAGATTGTGCTGGAGAGCGATCTGTTGGATGTGCATGAGGTGTGAACCTGGAAGGATTTCATAAGTCTTCCTCCCAAGATACCAGGGGTCCTGCCCGGACCTATTGTAATATAGTGATACTAAACCCAAAAGAAAACATTATACTGCAACCTACCAGTCCTTAGATGTGGTGGCTGCATTTGTTTTCTTTTTTAGGCTCTCCTTCCTTTATTTTCACCTGGTGATCTAGCCAGATAAGTCTGTTATTTTTCAAAAGAACAAGCTCTCTTGCAGATGTATCAGTTACATGGATGAGACAAATCATTTACCCGAAAAGGAAAAAACATTTGCTTTAACTACTTATAAAGTATTAGCTAGAAACTTCAGTTTGCTAGTGTATCTAAATCTGCAAGTACATCTACTGCTCCCCTTCCCTCCCTTTTTAAACTGATAATGCTGCTGTCCCTCCTCTGCTTTTTCATCCCGAGTTGTGTCTCACTAATACAGGAGATGTGTTACTGGCCAGATCACCAGGTGAAAACAGAGGGGGAAAATGCCTAAAAAAGAAAACAAATGCCGCCGTCACATCGAATGACTGGTAAGCTGCAATATATTACATTTTTGGTTTTGGGTTTAATACCACTTTAACAAACGTGACATTCTTCTGCAGCAACACGCCTGGCCGTTCTATGTAAATTCAATGATTCATGCAGAATGCCTTAGACAGCCGTGATAGAAACATGGCTTCCGTTTTGCAACCTCGATGTTCCATGTATGAGACGATTGCGGTGAGGTTGTGACACAAACAATGCAGAAACTCCATTACAGCACCAACTGTCAGAGGACAGATCCAGATAAGAGAGGGAGAGGACAAGCAATGTGCTTCTGGGTGGAGGGGAAGTTCAAACCACAAAGTAACAAAACAGATCATAAACAATACAAAGAAAACGACTGCAGGAACTCTGCAGTATTGCGGCTTAGTGGATAACACCGTGGGTTCAATGCCCAAGAAGACAGACATTTGAAGGCGTGCCAAAATAAATAATGCAGAAAGCTACCGTCGTCCCAAAGAAGTCGAAAGGAGATTTAGGCTACTTTCACACTGGGGCGTTGCGGGCACTGGCGGTAAAAAGGCGATATATTTAGCAATGCTTTACCATTGCTTCAGCGGTGCTATTCGCCCGCTAGCGGGGAAGTGTTAACCCCAGTTAGCGGCCAAAAAAGGGTTAAAACCACATGCAAAGCGCAGATTCAGCGGGTTTGCAGCGCTGCCCCATTATTTTCTATGGGAAGGGGCGCTTTAGGAGCGGTAAATAGACCACTCCTACAGCGCCCCAAAGATGCGGATGGCAGGACTTTTTCAAACGTCCTGCAAGCACACTAATATATACATATATATATATATATCTCAATCCTGATGTACTGCCGGTTTATATTTACCTACACACATATATTATATATCGCTCTCTCTATAATTAATATATATATATAAATATATAAATATATATATATATATATATATATATATATATATATATATATATATATATATATATATATATATATATATATATATATATATATATATATATATATATATATACATACACACACATACACACACACATACATCTTTTTTTATATAATATATATAAAAATATATATTATATAAAGAGATATATATAGATTTATATCTATATATCAATCCTGATGTACTGCCGGTTTGCCTTACTTGCAATGCCGGCGCCTGCACCTGAGGCCAATGGATGAACTGGCTTGGGCTGCGGGCATTGTGGGATCCCTGGACAGGTAAGAGACAGGTAAGTGTCCTTATATTGAAAGTTAGCTACAGCATTTGTAGCTCTTGAGTGAATTTTTATTTTTACAGCCTAGAACTCTGCTTTAAGAGCTCCTCATTTTTCACCAAGCACTGGAGTCCATACACCTTCCTGATAACCAACACCTACGTCATCTATCAAGGCACCTTCTGCACCCCACTTTTTTTCTTTCCCTCAATCAGAATGGTTTGGTCCAGTAAATCATTATTATGTCTTTTCCTTTTTTCAGCTTTGGTGCTTTCTGTGCCAGATCTCTACACACAACCTCCGGCACCTTCACCTCTCTGGCTGGATGGTGCCATTCTGATGGACCCCGTTGGCAGGGTCAGAGGCTGAATCTTTTCTCCAACACTTGTGGCCGCTCCGGCCTGCCAATAACCCCGAGTGTTCCTTAATCTGGCTCTTCGGGGGGCCTCGGCGTTACCTGGCTACAGCCGGCTCACCTCCAAGTCTTTGATGTGGCTCAGAAACGTTCGTTCTCCCCCACAGTCCCTGTGAATGGGCAGATAATTCCCACAATCACCAGCCATTCTCCTAATGGGCTCTCCGCTCAGGCGATTAGCAGGAGGGGCGCCAACAAGGAGGGAAAAAATGTCTTACAAATTGCTGCCCTCCTGAACCCACCTGACAGTTTTCCATATAAATGCAGATTATTATTGGGGGGGTTGGGGGTCCTCAGACTCAACAGTACAGAGCGCCATTATTTAAATCACATTCATTTGCATAATTCAGGGTTTTGTCTTAGAACGTTCTACATCTCCTGGTAGTTGATGGAAACAATGTATCTGGCTCACAAAGCGGAGATTAATTATCCTGCTGGTGGAGGCCTGTAAATGACTATTGAAAGATGGAAAATACAGACAAGAAAAATGCTAATTAAAAAAAAAAAAAAAAAAAGACAGACACACACACACACACACACAACACACACACACACACACACACACACCACCATTCAGTGCAGAAATCATTTAAAGCAGCGTCAAAAAGCTTACCAATCAGATGTGGTGGTTGCATTTTTTTGGCTTTTTCCTCTCGTTTTTACCTGGTAACACACCTCCTGTATTAGAATGCCCCCACTCTGGATGAAGGAGCACAGGAGGCAACAATTGAACAGCAACATTGTCAGTCTGGGTGGAGGGGAGTGTTAGATGTACTATCCGATTTAAATACACTAGCAAATTGATGACAACCTCCAGCTAATACTTTAGGCCAGGGGTCTCAAACTGGTGGGCCTGCAGCTGCTGCAAAACTACTATGAGGCATTGCAAGGCTGACAGTTACAAGCATGACTCCCACAGGAAGAGGCACAATGGGACTTGTAGTTTCACAACAGCTGGAGGGCCGCCAGTTTGAGACCTCTGCATTGGGCAGTTAAAGGTATTTTTCCTTTTGTGATAAAGGTTTTACATAATAAAAGCTTAACAGAGAGGAAAAAGAACGGTAATACTATGCCAAATCCAGTAATGATTATAAACAAAGAAATCTCCCCTAAGGTGGACTTTAAAGTCCACCTTGGGGAAGATTTCTTTCTTTATGTACATAATAAAAGCTAATCCTTGTAAGCACCCGTCAGTGTTACACAGTCTGTACAAGCCCTGATACCTCTGTAACTGATACCTCTGTAAGAGAGCTTGTTCTCTTTTGAAAAACAACAGACTTGCTGGCTGGATCCCTAGCTGAAAATAGGATAGAAGCCTAAAAATGAATATGAATGCCGCCATTGCATCGAAGTATTGATAAACTGCAATCTAATGTTTGCTTTTGGGTTTAAAACCGCTTTAAACATACATGGAGCGTTTTTGAACCAAATAGATGAAAGGAAACGTAATGTATTTTTGTACTTCACCCCTTTTCACCGACTGTGCGTAAATATGCAGCCTCGGCTTGAAAGGGTTGTAATGGGGTGATGCGTCCCTTTTTTTTTTTTAGAACGGACGGTTAGCTTTGTTGGGATAACAACTGATGCGGCTAAGAAGCCACTCGGCTGCTATCCCAAGCAGCAGGAGGGGACATTGGCGCCCCCCCCCCCCCCCCTTCCACGGCTTGCCCGGCTCTCTCGTCCCACTGGGAGGCCCAAGTGATCAGCGGGCACGTCCACCAGCTGGCCGAAGACCTGAATGAAGCCAGACTCCGCTTTGATCGGGTCTCGGATCTAGTAACCTGGAAGCAATGACATGATATCCCTTCCGAGAAGTAGAGTAAACCGCGCTAATCAACTGCGATATCACTTCCGGTTTACAGACGACTTAAAAGGCGCCAAATTTAAAAAAATGACAGCATTCAAAAAAGCCAAACTTGGCATTTTGAATACTTTTAAGTGCAAAGAAGGATTACCTTACAGATTACCTGTCAATGCCCATTACTGTCACAAGGGATGTTTACATTTCTTGCAATGTTAAAAAAAAAAAAAAAAAAAAAAAAGGTATATACACACACATACATTAATATTATACACACACATACATTAATATTATATATATATATATATATATATATAGCCACGATCGAAAATATGAAAGGTGTTCAAACCACACATGTAAGGTATCGCCATGATTGTTAGAGCGAGGGCAATAATTCTAGCACAGGACCTCCTCTAACTCTGAACTGGTAGCCTGTAGAAATTTTTAAAGCATAACCTATGGAGATTTTTTAAGTACCCTCGTTTGTCGCCATTCAATGAGTGTGCGCAACTATAAAGCATGACATGTCAGGCATCTATTTACTTGGCGTAACATCATCCTTAACATTATACAAATTGGGCCAATTTCACTGTTTTGTTTTTCCATTCATGAAAATGTATTCCCCCCCCCCCCCCCCCCCAAATAATGCGCTCAAAAGACCGCTGAGCAAATAGTGTGGCAAAACTTTACACCAACTGCCATTTTATTCCCTAGGATTTCTTTTGGTGGTATTCGATCACCTCTGCGTCTCTCCCCATGCCGTTTTTTTTTTAAAAGGTACTGTACCCCACATTCCCGGGAGACTAGGTCCCCGGACCAATTAGTAAGTGCAGCGAGCTTCGTGCCTGTGGTGTAGGGAATTGGCTGTGAGGCTGAAAGACTTTACTGCCGAGTTCCCTTACCAGGAATGGCGGCGGCTGCACCCGAAAGCCAATGTGAAGAGCGGCTGCGGTGCCGACATCGTGGGCTCCCTGGACAGGTAAGTGTCCATATATTAAAAGTCAGCAGCTGAAGTATTTGTAGCTGCTGACTTAATTTTTTGTGGGGGGCAGACCTCCTCTTTAAGTGGATAAAGAATGTCACCATTGCTCAGCCAATGATTGTCCACCTGGCTCCTTTAATTATTTGATGAACTTTTGTCAAGCCAGGTGGGACACACAGGGCCACCATCGGTTGATTTTCTACTGGTAGGATCACCCAGTGAACCTGCCAGTAACACACTTCCTGTCCTTGGGTGGCTACACTCACTCCTCCACTATATCAATGGAGGGAGCCATGGTTGTCACTCAGCCTGGACTTTAAGGCTGGGGTCACAGATACAGACAACTGTCATCCTACTTTGTTCTGACATCAGTCCTACATCTGTCCTACTTGAACAAACAGGATATGACTTTTATCCGACTTTGTTATAGCACGACTTGTCCATACCTCCCAACTTTCTGAGATGGGAACGAGGGAGACCTATCAGCAAAAGTATGCAGGCATAGGACACATCCCCTGCCACACCCCCTTAACGACTTCCCGCCCAGCCTATAGCAAAATGATGGCCGGCAGTGGTTCAGTTATCCTGACTGGGGGTCATATGATGTCCTTTAGGATAACAGCCGACGCGCACCTCGGTGGTGTGGTGTGACAGTCTAGGCTCTTTACCATGTGATCAGCCGTGTCCAATCACGACTGATCAAGATGTCAACAAGAAAAGCTGTTGATCGGCTTTTCCTCACTTGCGTCTGATAGACGTGAGTAGAAGAGAGCCAATCGGCGGCTCTCCTGGCAGGGGGGCCACCCCCCCCCCCTTCGGATGCCCGCACTAGACCACCAGGAGAGCCGCCAGGACCACCAGGGAAGGGGGAAATGTTTGCCACTTTTTTGCACATGTGGATGGCCATGGGGTACATACCTGTCCATCCACATGTGCAAATTATGCCCAATCAGTGCCCACAAATGGACACTGACGGGCACCATTATATAACATATGGTGCCCATCAGTGCGGCCGAGTGCCCATCAGTGCGGCCCACGAGTGCCCATCAGTGCGGCCCACGAGTGCCCATCAGTGCCGCCCACGAGTGCCCATCAGTGCCGCCCACGAGTGCCCATCAGTGCCGCCCACGAGTGCCCATCAGTGCCGCCCACGAGTGCCCATCAGTGCCGCCCACGAGTGCCCATCAGTGCCGCCCACGAGTGCCCACTAGTGCGGCCCACGAATGCCCATCAGTGCGGCCCACGAATGCCCATCAGTGCGGCCCACGAGTGCCCATCAGTGCGGCCCACGAGTGCCCATCAGTGCGGCCCATGAGTGCCCATCAGTGGCACCTCATTGGTGCCACCTTATTGGTGCAATGAAGAAAAAAAACATACTTATTTACAAAAATTTTTAACAGAAACAAAGAAAAACTTTTTTTTCAACATTTTTTATTTGTTGCGCAAAAAATACAAACCGCAGAGGTGATCAAATACCACCAAAAGAAAACTATTTGTGGGGACAAAATTATAAAAAATGTGTTTGTGTACAGTGTAGCATGACCGCGCAATTGTCATTCAAATTGCGACAGTGCTGAAAATTGGCTTGGGCAGCAAGGTGTCTAAGTGCCTGGTATTGAAGTGGTTAAAGGAGAATTGTACAAAAAAAACAAGATTGGTGAAACCCACAAGGTGCTTTTTTTTTTACCCCTAATATTCCTTTATATTGGCTTTTAAAATTTACAAATGCAGCAATTAAGGAATTGGATGAAAGGTTTAGCACTGGGAAACACTTTCTGATAGATATAAAGTGCATTTTATATACAACTATATAGATCAGACCAAAATGAGGGACAAATGAGGAGGAATGAGGGACAGAGGGACATTGCTCGAAATAAGGGACAGTCCCTCCAAAACAGGGAGTTGGGAGGTATGCTCGTCTTTTGACCAATCAAAACAATCCCAGTGTGACGTAAATTCCTTTTACTGCTGCTGTAATCACCATGTTGGATGTCACAAGTTGGATGGTTCGTACAAGGATCCTACTTCAGTGATAATCAATGGGCTGAAGTCAGACCAAAGTAGTGCAGGAACCTTTTCCAAAGTCGGACTGACTTGTGTCGGACCAGTTACGACGGCTCTCATAGGGAAACATTGATTTTCACACGTCATGCGACATGAGCTCCCAATGTCGGAGCGTTTGTCATACAAGTGTGAACCCGGATTAAACATCTCCCTCTTTTCATCTCCATTACACAGGGGTGGGAGGATTAATAGTTTTCATTACATTTCTTTTGCTTTCAGTCCAGCCCACAGGAAGTGACAGGGACACAGTATTTCTGGCAAGATCAACAGGTATTTTCTGTACTTGCAGAAAACATTATTAGTCTAAAACTAACGCAGCCACCATTTAAAGTGGTAGTAAAGACAGCTTTGTGATATTTTACCTACAGATAAGCCTATAATAAAGCGTACCTGTAAGTAAAATGAACAACTCCTAAACTAGCAATGTAGGAGGTATTCACCCTGCATGCAGCCAGTGACCTCACCGGCACATGCGCTCTTAAGGCCCAACGCGGTATGCTTCGTCCCGGAACCAAGGGCTTCCGCGCACATGAGCAGGAGTGATGTTATCACGCCTCCGGACACACAGCGTGGGAGCCCACGAACCCAGAAGACAGACTGGGGGAAAATGTCAGCCCTCTTCATAGGCAACAGCTTGCCAGGTGGGTGGGTCTTCATTTCAAGTAAAAAATTTCATATATGCTAGTTAGATCTGCACGATTCTGGCCAAAATGAGAATCTTAATTTTTTTTGCTTAAAATAAAAATAAAAAATCTTTCACATTATCAAAAAATAAAAAATGCCCTAACTTTTCGGGTTAGTTTTTTTTTTGTTTTTTTTTTTTTAATTCATGAAAGTAATTCCCCCCCCCCCCCCCCAAAAAATTGCATTTGAAAGACCACTGCGCAAATACAGTGCGACATAAAATATTACAACCACCATTTTATTCTCTAAGGTGTCTACTAAATATATATATAAAATGTTTGGGGGTTCCAAGTAATAGTATTAGTAGTATTTTAACTTGAAACCAACAAATATCAGAAAAAGGTTTAGTGTTTAAAGTGGAGTTCCACCCCAACAAAAAAATAAATAAATTACTGAAAAAAAACAACAACTCACATCTACATGTCTGTTGCTAGGGGGTCCCTCGTAGTCTGCCTCCTTTGGGGCCTGGGATCCTGACATTAGTTCCCTCGGCGCAGGAAGGGAGATCGCCTTTCTCCCCTTTACTCTTGTCAAACATCTGGGACACGTGACAGGTCCCAGATGATTGCGAAACCAAGACCGTGATTGGCCGCGCATTCATCTGGGACGCGTGACAGGTCCCAGATGATTGCACGGCCAATCACAGCGCCAACCTTGACTTTAGTCAAGATCACGATTGTTGACGATTAATTGTGCAGCCCTAATGCTAGTATTTGATGCATGCCAGCACATTGTCGTTGTCTGACAGGTGTGTTTTTTTTTTAATTAATGTTTTTTTTTTTTTAACTATGCCATGGTTTACTACTTTAAAGGACTGGTAAGCTGCAACACATTACATTTTTGTTATTAAAAATTACGATAGAGTGATAATTAATGTTAACCGCTTCCGGACCAGCCGTCGCAGTTTTACTGCAGCAGGTTGGTTCCCCTGCGCAAAACCACGTAACTGTACATGGGCTCACAGGGTCCGAATAGCAGGCGCGCACATGCTGCACAGCAGGGGTGCCAATGCTCGTGGCCGATGGTCTCCATGACTGCCCGCCACGAGCAATCGTGAGCTGGAGACACAGAACAGGGACACGTGTGTGTAAAACACAAACTTCCCTGTTCTGTTCTGAGAGGAGAGACAGATCGTGCGTTCCTATTAGCTAGGAACCAAGATCTGTCACTTCCTGTAGTTAGTCCCCTCCCTCTTCAGTTAGAATCACCCCCAGGGAACACAGTTAACCCCTTCACCGCCCCCTAGTGTTAACCCCTTCACTGCCAGTGACATTTTTACAGTAATCAATGCATTTTTAATTGCACTCATCACTGTATTAATGCCAATGGTTCCAAAAATGTGTCAAAATTGTCCGATGTTTCCACCATGTCGCAGTCAGGATCGCCGCCATTACTAGAAACAAAAAAAATAAAAAATAATGCCATAAATCTATCCCCTATTTTGTAGATGCTATAACTTTTGCGCAAACCAATCAATATACACTTATTGCGATTTTTTTTTAAACAAAAATATATATAAGAATACATATTTCCCTAAACTGAGGGAAAAAATAGTTTTTTTAAAATATATTTTTGGGGGATATTTATTATAGCAAAAGTAAAAAAATAAAGTTTTTTTTAAATTATCGCTTTTTTTTGTGTTTATAGCACAAAAAATAAAAACCGCAGAGGTGATTACATACTATCAAAAGAAAGCTCTATCCGTGGGGAAAAAAGGATGTAAATTTTGTTTGGATACAACGTTGCACGGCCGCGCAGTTGTCAGTTAAAGCGATGCAGTGCCGAATCGCAAAAAGTACTCTGGTCAGGAAGGGGGTACATTCTTTTCCGGGGCTCAAGTGGTAAGTGTTACTAAACCCACAACAGTAAAATCAGTCTGTATATGCAGCATGGCATGCTTGTTATACTCACTGTGGACAAGAACCAAAATGATGGGTTGTCACCGGGACAGAAGGCACAGACAATAAAGCAGTCAGAAAACCCTTCCTTGCGCTAATACAAACAGGTGCTGGTCCGTGTCCCAATTGGAGATACTTCCTGTACTGACAAGAAGCTGCGTAAACTGTCGGCGCTATATAAATCCTGTATAATAATAATAAGCACAATAATAATAAAAAAACAAAAAAGCATTCAGTCACTTCTCTTGCCTGACCAATAGGTGGCACTGCTGCACACCCAGATGCCGTGTCTCCCTTTACTCAAGCAGCTGAAATCATTCCATTGAAATCTCAACTCTCCTTTTCATCTATTTTCATTAATGAAATATTTATGGGTTTTATCCTGCTCAATAAAATACACACAATGTGCAAAGAAATCATAATTCTCATTTATTAATGAACAAGCCATTTCCTGGACTGAGCAGAGCTGCAGATTCCACTAAGACGATATAGAAGTTGATGCAGCAAATTATTTAAAGTGCTAGTCAACAGAGGATGGAAACACACAGATAACCATTCAGGGACGTCCACAAGGAAGCAGCGGCATAAAGCAGTACACAGAAGAGGAGGAATACTTAAACAGTAAACCTAGGGCGGACTTTAAAGGCATAGGGAACAACGACGAAGTATAGAAAAATAATCTTTATTGAAGAATACATAGCATGAATAGAACATTCAAAGAATTAAAAATCATGTATGATACACAATATACAGTGAGCCCTTGTACGTCAACACTTTTCACCGTTAGGCTTCTTCAGGACACATTCAAGGTATTACAGATAGCAATAGAAAGAACGGATCTCACCGTCTTGCAGGGAAATAAGTTGAAGATATAAATATGCAGATAAAGATATTCAAAAGGACCATCCCAACAAGAACTGGTTCACCATAGTCTGTACACAAATGGAGCAAAATTAGTAACCAAATAATTCCAATGACAGGGTAAAACGATACCATAGGTGGTAACCCAATACCAGAAACCAAAGATAGAGGGAGTTGAGGCATTAGAGCCCACCAACCATTGCAGTAACTAGACAGAGTACTGTGAAGTTGTCCAAAATATATAACAAGATTTCCAAGAAGGAAAAATGATGAGTGGACCCTGGGAGACAGCCTTCCGCTAATCACCGGCGGCATAAAGCTTTTTGCAGTTGTGTTCTGCTATGAAGCTGCATTATACAGTCAAAACTTTGAATGTCACGCTACTATAAAGTTTTGGGGTTTCCAGAGAATGAGACTGGTAATTCGGGGGACCAGATGTCCCCGGCTTCTGGGAAAAATTGCCCCTATTTTGCCCCCTGTTAAAAGAATGTGTGCCCAATTTTTTTCCAACTTTAATAGTTGTGTCCCCAGCCCAGGGTGGCTGCAGTATAATCCATCTCGGGAACATTTCTGTGATTGGCCTGAAGGAGAAGTGGAGGTGCGCCTCTGCTCCTTCAGGGGTTATTGATGATGTCACATGCTGATATTACATGATCTTTTCAGTCCCTCCCCCCTTGGAGGAGGAATGGAGATGGATTATTTGCTGCCTTGCCCTTCTGATGGTGACCTGCAGTGCACTCCTGGATCTGCACTCTTGGCCTAGAAGCAGGGGTGCTCAACCTGTGGCCCTTCAGGGACTACTAGTTTTGCAACAGCTGGAGAACCAAAGGTTGAGCACCCATGGCCTAGAGCAAGGGTTCTTAAATCTGTGGGCCATGAATGGGTTTCAGGTCATAGTTATAGTTATGTTGAAAATAAAAAAAATAAAAAAACACAAGTCCATCTAGGTTCAACCAAAAAATCCCATATACACAATCCTATACCCACAGTTGATCCAGAGGAAGGTGAAAACCCCCAGCAAAATATGATCCAATTTGCTACAGTAGAGGAAAAAATTATTTCCTGATTGCCCGAGAGGCAATCGGATTTTCCCCGGAACAAGTTAACCTATAAATGTTAATACCTGGTTATATTATAGGCCAGTAAAGGACAAAAAAAACCCAAACCACAAAAGATTTACATTCACTATACAGCACGTCTCGGGCCACAATAAATGGTTTCCCATTGAAAGAAATGAAAAAGAATACAAACCCTGACCACTAAGCATCCCTTGACTCTGCTGCCCCATGCGGGGTCCAAAGCCTTCTCAATGATCCTTAAAGTGGTAGTATGGTCATTTTTTTTAACTTTTACCTACAGGAAAGCCTGTACGGTTTAGGAGATATTCCCCTCGGTATGCGCCGCTGACTGCAGCGGCGCATGTGCACAAGGGGGTTCTCTTCGTGAAAATCCGGCAGCGCTCGTGCAGCCGGACTGAAATCTCCCGCGCGCATGCGCGGGAGTGACGATATCGCGGCTCCGGCCACTCACAGCGCCGGAGCCGCGATACCCGGAAGAGACGCCGAGGGAGCATGTCGGCTCCCTCGGCGTGGATCGGGCCAGATGTCGGGGCCTCGTTCTAAGGTATTTCATAATGAGCTAGTATGCGGTGCATACTAGCTCATTATGCCTTTTGCTTTGCAGGTTTAAAAAAAAAAAAAAACATTGCGGGTTTACTACCGCTTTAAAAAAGGTCCGTGACGCAAAAAAAAAAAGGTTAAAACTGTGTTCCAGCCACAAAAAAAAAGTTTTAAGTGAGCAGCTACAAACACTGTAGCTTGCTGATTTTTAATAAGGAAAGGTACCAGTCCCCATGGAGCCCATGATGTCGACCCCCCCCCCCCCCCCCCCAAGGCCGATCCATCCATCAGATCAGGTGCAGGCATCGCCATTCCAACTAAGGGAAACCATCAGTGGAGCCTTGCGGCTTCACTTCCAGTTTCTGACTGTGTATGTGCGAGTCCCGCGGCGCTTTGTGAATGGCCAGCTCGTCTTCTGGGACACACACAAAAGAAAAAAAAGAAAAAATGCACGCAAAAAAAAAAAAAACACTCCAAAAGTGGCTAGGCTCAGAATCTAGACTAATGGTTTACATCTACTTGAAGAAGCTCCAAGTAATGGCTTGCAATAGATTTGTGAATATTGCTAGTAAGGAAAGTGTTGCTTTCAAGAAACCACAAGTGCAGACCACTTCCTGAAGAGGTATGAGGCGTGAAAATGACGGTTTGGGCAGATGTTTCCAGGTCTCATTTTGCTTTTGTATTCACTTGATTCTCTAAATCACATTATTAGAAATGTGATGCAAGGCCCATTTCCTGTCCTTAAGACTGGGGCGGGACTGAAGTCCGCGGGAGGGAACAGTGCCCCATCGTCGGCGCCCGCAGGAGGGAACAGTGCCCCATCGTCGGCGCCCGCAGGAGGGAACAGTGCCCCATCGTCGGCGCCCGCAGGAGGGAACAGTGCCCCATCGTCGGCGCCCGCAGGAGGGAACAGTGCCCCATCGTCGGCGCCAGCTTTCCAAAAGCCATTTATTGCACCACTACCCCTGGAGATTACATTTTCTTACCTCATCTGCACCTACATTACAAAACCCATGCAAGAGGATAGGTCACAGAGACTCCGGCAATACATTGCGCATCTGGGCAATACCCAATTTCCACCAAAAAAAGAATTAAAAAAAAAAATAAAAAAAAAAAAGAGAAGAAACGTATGAGGAACTGCTGGCTGCACAGAAGGGAGGAATCTGAGCAAAGGTTTTTGCTGTTTTCACAGGAACTTTTTGCAGCTAAATGCCAAGTTTCAAGTAAAATATTCCTCAGGATAGCGCCCCTCTACTTTTGAAATATCAGCAATAACCAGTTTGGAAAATTGCACCCAACTGCCTGTTGTACCCCGAAATCTGGTTTGTGCGGCCTCATCTTTCCTTGAAAAATGCTGGGCACAGAGAACGTGGAGAAACCTGCAAGCTGGAGATGCACCACCCACCTGGGCTTTCATCTCCTGCCATCCCAGTCTACAAAGAGGGTGGTGGTGGTGTCTTCACGCTACCTAGACTGCGAAGTGGACAAGCTGGTTACTAGCCAAGGATGGTCCATGGGCCGACTAGGTATACTATGGGGTGAGTTTAGGTCAATTTGGCATTGTACTGTAAAAGCAAATAATTCTGACCAGCCATGGAGCACTGTGGTGACAATTATGGTGCAGAAAGACAAAATGTATCTAGTCAAAACATCAGGCTTTGGATTGAGTAGAGAAGGGAAAGCAATCCCATTTTTAATGTGGTCTGTGGCCCCACTGGAAAGATTCACCCTCTCTCTCATCGGGTCAGTGGGGAAAGAGCCAGTGTTCGGTTTTGGAGTAGGTAAGGGATATCAACCTTTGCAGTTTTTATTTCGGTGTGTCCCTGCTATGTCTTAAGCCAGCCATAGATGGAGCAATTTTTCCTGGAGTAGATAAGGGATATCAACCTTTGCAGTTTTTATTTCGGTGTGTCCCCGCTACGTCTTAAGCCAGCCATCGATGGAGCAAGTTTTCTTTTCTGCAACCATTGGCTGCAGGAAAGAAAAATGCTAGATTCCCTCCATCAAAACAGTCAGTGTTGATTGGGGAAATCCCTCCCGCATTGTTTTCTCCCTGCAGGGGGGTGTGGTGAGCCGTCCCCGCTGGAAAAACACAGTGATTACTACTAGAAGCTATAAGGCCTCATGCATACTGGACGTTATAACAATGTTATAAAACCGCCAGTAGCGTTGCAGTGAGTTTTTCAGCGTTTTTAAGCTTTTCTTCTCCCAATGTGATTAAAAACATTAAATACTGGTGAGCTGCGTTTATCTTTGTTTTTTGGAGTTTGATGTTAGAGCGTTTTTACAGCTGAAAAACTCTTCTCAGAACCCACTAGTTTTGGGATTTTTTTTACAGCCAAAACCAGTTAACAGCCCGTGTGTGCATGGACACATAGGAGAACATGCTGGAGAGTTTATTGACTGTAGAAAAGAACATCTGAAGTCAAAAACAGCAGCTGAAAAAACATTCAGTGTGCATGAGACCCAATAGCCAATAGCAATAATCTCATTTAAAATCCAACAGGGTGGTTTACCCAAGTTGATCAAATCGATCAAGTTGGGTACATTCAGCCTGCCCATACATGATTTGGTCTCTGCTGAGACCATGTTACCAGGAATGAAGGTGAGGGAAGATCAAACACTTGAGGTTGTCACCAGAAGAGGGGATGGTAAAGTCTTCCAATGGAGCTGTGTGGCGGGGACAACAATTTATGGGAGGATTTCTCTCATTTTGGAGACATTTCGTCTCTCCCCTGTTGAGTCTATGAAACCGCAAATAATGAAAATCTACCCAGTTCAACAGGGACCTTTCACAATTCTATCCAATAAAACATGGTTTGGCTTTAGCAACACTTTAAAGAGGAGCTCCAGTATACCCCAAAAATACTGAAGCTGCTCACTTTTGATATAAGGACACCTACCTGTCCTGGGATCTAGCGATGTCCTCACCCAAGCCAATTCTTCCATCGGCTAAAGGTGCAGGTGCCGGCATCTTAAGGGAAGCTGGCAGTGAAGCCATGCAACCTCACAGCCAGTTTCCTACTGTGCATGCATGAGTGGCGCTGCCCTTTGTAAACGGTACCGCAGTCTTCTGAGACCTTTCATCCTGCAGGGGGAGGGGGGGGGGGGGGTCGCTGTGGAGATCTGACCGGAAATGGGGGTTAGTACCGGTCAAAATAAGGGATCCACTCCCCCTTCCCACCAAAAAAGTGCCTAATATGGCAGCCGGGGAATGCAAACCAGCGGAACCATTGGCAGCTCCGTTTTAACTGAAGATCTGGAAGGATAGTTCCAGAAAACACAACACTTTAGATTTCTGTCCCTACTTCACTTGCATATCATTAATCCCCCCGAGTTCACAAGCACGCAATGTGTGAACTGCACCCAAAGAGTGCAAACCGCAGACACAAACCAAACATCCACTATAACAATCATAGAAAAGTAAGCACCAACACACAAGGGCATGCCACTATAAAGTCAATAGAAAGAAATGCAATTCATTAAAAAATAAAAGACAACCCCTAAAAGCAATAAGAGAATCAACATAAAAGGGATTCTCCCTTTTTATAACTGAACAAAATAACGTCAAAAACCCTCAACAAAAAACAATTTGCTAAATTTTTTCTGCAATTTCTCAACCCTTCTAATCCATCTAGAACTCCCCAGCCCACTTAGACCTGTCTAGCCCCAGATTACCCCTCCATCAGTTCAAAAGTTTGTAGATATCCTTGTGAATGAACCATTTCCCCTTCAACATGTGGTGAAGCTGATGGAAACAGGAGTGTGATCCGGCACTCTCCATGTATGGTTCAATGAGGGGCGCTTCCTGGAGCCGAAAGGCAGCGATATCACCCATTGAATCCCAGTTGCCATGGTGACTGCTCGCAACAGTAAACTAGATATTTTTCTTAATTAAATATCTGAAGCTAGCACGCTTTTTTTTTTCTCGCCAGTTGCAATATTTCTCTCGTTCCTGTTCATGTGTGAAGGAAACAAAGATTTCATGAAGGAGACGCTGCATTACCCATAGTAATGGGCTTGGGCTTTTCTGACCTGAATGTAAATACACTATGTCAGTTGTGAAGGGGATGGAGTAAATGATCCGTAAGATGAGCCATGAACAGAATGTAAAGCAAGCGCCCAGTGGTATGAAAGGAACATTGACCTCCTCCCCGGGAGGAAGGAGAACCATCAGAAGATGCTACTAGAACTCCGAAGCCTACAAGATACCAGATTAGTGTGTATAGGATGTAAGATTGTCCACAGACATTCCTACAAAATCTAGATAAATGTATTTATATAGTGCAAACAATTTACACAGTGTCTCCATTTCACATGCATACATACTAGGGCCAATGGGGCAAGGTAACCTAGAAGCAGGTCTGAATTGTGGGATATAGAAGGAGCAATACCACAGGTACAGACTGCTCATATGTCTTTCCATGACACCTCCACTGGATGGGACGCTCTACCACCTGCACAAGGATAATATTGATTGATAAGTATATTTTTATATGCACATTCTATATCCATGCCATTCCTCCTTTATACAAATGGTTATGCTAAGAGGATGTGGGCAGACAATTCTAGGAAGAATACCCAACTCCTCCACCGCCCCAAAGATGCTGCTTACAGGACTTTTTTTTTAATGCCCTGCCAGCGCAGCGCTCCAGTGTGAAAGCACTTAGGCTCTCACACTGGGAATGCAGATGAGGCATTTTATACGCGCTTTATTTGGCGCTAAAGCGCCTGAAAAACGCCTCCAGTGTGAAAGGGGTCTTAAAGCAGGGTTCCACCCTAAAGTGGAACTTCCGCTCATCGGAACCCTCCCCCCCTCCGGTGTCACATTTGGCACCTTTCAGGGGGGGGGAGGGGGGTGCAGATACCTGTCTAAGACAGGCATTTGTACCCACTTCCGGGCATAGACTCCCACGGGAGTCTATGCCATTTCCTATCCTGCCGCGCTGTCTCTGGGACACACACGGGTCCCAGAGACAGCGCGGACCACTCCCAGTGCGCTGCGCAACTCGCGCATGTGCAGTACAGAACTGGGAAGTGCAGCCGCAATGCTTCACTTCCTGATTCCCTCACCTAGAATGGTGGCGGCAGCAGCCGAGACCCGAGTGATCGATCTCGGCTGCCGACATCGCTGGACTCTGGGACAGATGAGTGTCCATTAATTAAAAGTCAGCAGCTGTAGTATTTATAGCTGCTGGCTTTTAATTTTTTGCAGGTGGAATCCCTCTTTAACCACTTGCCGACCGCCTCACGCCGATGTACGTCGGCAGAATGGCACGGGCAGGCATAAGCACGTAGATGTACGTGATTTGCCTCCCGCGGGTCGGGGGCCCGATCGGGCCCCCGCCCGGTGCCTGCGGCGGTCGGTTTTCGTTCGGGAGCGATCCCGGACGAGGGGACGGCCATTCATTCATGGCCACCCCCTCGCGATCGCTCCCGACGAATGGAAATCCCCGGTGACATCACTTCCTCTCCTGTAATGTAAACACAGGAGAGGAAGTGATGTATTCTCTCCTCCGTGTCGGTATTTTTCGTTCCGACACGGAGGAGAGCGGATCAGTGAGTTGCACCAACACATCCCACACACAGTAGAACATGCCAGGCACACTCACACCCCCCCTTTACCCCCCGATCACCCCCCCAATTACCCCTGCCCCCCAGTCACAGTGACACCAATGTCATTTTTTTTTTTTTTTTTTTTTTTTTTGCATTGGTGTCATTTGTGACTGTAATAACTGTTAGGGCAGTTAGGGTTAGCCCCCTTTAGTTCTAATGTACCCCCCTAACCCCCCCAATAAAGGTTTAACCCCGTGATCACCCCCCGTCGCCAGTGTCACTAAGGCTGGGTTCACATTGCAGCGGTTTATGAGAACGAATGTGATTCGCACCGCACTGCAGTGCAAATCACATCCGATCTCTGTGCGATTCGAGTTCAGCCATTCGCCGCACCCGCCGCACCCGCCACACCCGCCGCACCCGCCGCAAATTCGCACGGGACCCTTTTTTTGGCCCGCAGCAGAATCGGATCGCATGGGTGTTCACACCATGCGATCCGAGTTTGCAGATCGCACTGCGATATGCGAACTGATCTGGGGGTGTCAGTAACATTTCACTGACACTCCCAGCAGTTCGCATAGGGCAGTGTGAACTGCCGCCGGGAGGCATGCGATGCGGGAACCCGCCGCGGATTCGCGGCGTTTCCGCATCGCTCCAGTGTGAACCCAGCCTAATAAGCGATCATTTTTCTGATCGCCGTATTAGTGTCACAGGTGACGCTAGTTAGGCAGGTAGGTATTTAGGTTCGCCGCAGCTTTTTATAGCGCCAGGGACCCCCATATACTACCGCATAAAGCCCCCTGATTGCCCCCTAGTTAACCCTTTCACCAGTGATCACCATATAACTGTTACAGGTGACGCTGGTTGGTTAGTTATTTTTTTATAGTTTCAGGGCACCCGCCATTTATTACCTAGTCTCACTAGTGTACCCCTAAATTTAGGGGTGTCTACTTTCTAAAATGGGGTCATTTGGGGGGGGGGGTTTGTGCCATCTTGGCATTTTATGGCCTTCAAAACTGTAACGCCCTTAGAAAGCCTGAAGGCGGTGCTTGGTTTTTGGGGCCCCGTACGCGGCTAGGCTCCCAAAAAGTCCCACATATGTGGTATCCCCGTACTCAGGAGAAGCAGCAGAATTTATTTTGGGGTGTCATTTCACATATGCCCATGGCATGCGTGAGCAATATATCATTTAGTGACAACTTTGTGAAAAAAAAAAAAAGTTTGTAATTTTCCCGCAACTTGTGGCAAAATATAAAATATTCCATGGACTCAACATGCCTCTCAGCAAATAGCTTGGGGTGTCTACTTTCTAAAATGGGGTCATTTGTGGGGGTTTTGTGCCATCTTGGCATTTTATGGCCTTCAAAACTGTAATAGGTAGTGAGAAGTGAACTCAAAAAATTACGCCCTTAGAAAGCCTGAAGGCGGTGCTTGGTTTTCGGGGCCCCGTACGCGGCTAGGCTCCCAAAAAGTCCCACATATGTGGTATCCCCGTACTCAGGAGAAGCAGCAGAATTTATTTTGGGGTGTCATTTCACATATGCCCATGGCATGCATGAGCAATATATCATTTAGTGACAACTTTGTGAAAAAAAAAAAAAAAAAAAAAAAGTTTGTAATTTTCCCGCAACTTGTGGCAAAATATAAAATATTCCATGGACTCAACATGCCTCTCAGCAAATAGCTTGGGGTGTCTACTTTCTAAAATGGGGTCATTTGTGGGGGTTTTGTGCCATCTTGGCATTTTATGGCCTTCAAAACTGTAATAGGTAGTGAGGCGTGAAATCAAAAATTTACGCCCTTAGAAAGCCTGAAGGCGGTGCTTGGTTTTCGGGGCCCTGTACGCGGCTAGGCTCCCAAAAAGTCCCACATATGTGGTATCCCCGTACTCAGGAGAAGCAGCAGAATTTATTTTGGGGTGTCATTTCACATACGCCCATAGCATGTGTGAGCAATATATCATTTAGTGACAACTTTGTGTAAAAAAAAAAAAAAAATTTTTTTTTTGTCATTATTCAATCGCTTGAGGCAAAAAAATAAAATATTCAATGGGCTCAACATGCCTCTTATCAATTTCCTTAGGGGGTCTACTTTCCAAAATGGGGTCATTTGGGGGGGTTTTGTACTGCCCTGTCATTTTAGCACCTCAAGAAATGAGATAGGCAGTCGTAAACTAAAAGCTGCGTAAATTCCAGAAAACGTACCTTAGTTTGTAGATGTGACAACTTTTGCGCAAACCAATAAATATACAATTATTGACTTTTTTTTTACCAAAGACATGTGGCTGAATACATTTTGTCCTAAATGTATGACTAAAATTGAGTTTATTGGATTTTTCTAATAACAAAAAGTAGAAAATATCATTTTTTTTCAAAATTTGCGGTCTTTTTACGTTTATATCGCAAAAAATAAAAATCGCAGAGGCAATCAAATACCATCAAAAGAAAGCTCTATTTGTGGGAAGAAAAGGACGCAAATTTTGTTTGGGTACAACATTGCATGACCGCGCAATTACCAGTTAAAGCAGCGCAGTGCCAAAGTGTAAAAAGACCTCTGGTCATTTACCAGCAAAATGGTCCGGTCTGAAAGTGGTTAAAGCCCAACTCCAGGAAACTAAAACTGATCTCTTGCAGTGTGGCTGGGTCTAGAACAGTGATGGTGAACCTTGGCACCCCAGATGTTCTGGAACTACATGTGCCATGATCCTCAGTAGCTAAGCATCATGGGAAACATCTGGGGTGCCAAGGTTCATCACTATCACTGGTCTAGGGGAACAAAAAAAAAAAAAAAAGGATTTATTTACTGTTCACAGCCTCTACTCCCCCATACTCCAGTGCAGTGGTCTAAGGTCCTGAGGCCTCAAAACCAAAGTAGGTTTCCTAGTCCTGCATTGGATGAGACTACGCTGAGGGACAGAGCATAGGGGGGGCACCATCTACCAGGGGAGCAAAGGATGAGGTAGGTAAAACCGTTTCACATTTTCCTGGGGTTGGGCATTAATTCCACCCAGGCTCCTGATCAATGCCACTAATACAAAGTACAACAAAGCCGACGTACTTAGTGGTCTAACAAAGAAGGATTTCTGTACCCAGTGTCGGAGAACACATGTATCACTATCTTCCTCTGCACATACTGTTTCCATTGGCACAAAGAGCAGACAGTCTATGCGCTGGCACTAGAACAGATGCAAGTTCCAGCTTTACGTCACAACGATTCCCACTACAGACTCAGATCCCTGTGAGTGTACTAGTTAGTAATCCACACCCTGCATTCATTTATCACGCCCTATAAACATTGTGTGGCACAGTCCGGGCAGGCTCTGTGGTGGAGTCATCAATCCTCCATTGTAACAGTGTAATCAGTACAAGCCACTTCCAGCTCCGCACTCCTCTGGCAGATCCCAAGCTGGCCTATAATTTCCACAGAGAAAAAAAACTGCTTATTAATGAACTACAATCAAGTAAAATCAAATAGTCCAGTAAATCCTACAGCTATGTTAAAGTGTATGTAAACCCCAACAGTGAACATCTCTTATTTGCTTCCGTTTATTCTATGACATATACAGAAAATAAAGTATCCTGTATCCGTTTGATAAGTGCAAAACAATACCTATTGATCCTGTCAGCAGATAACTTCCTGTGCCCACCTTTTTTATGTTACAATTTTCCCCAGCTGTCTTTGAGGACTACAAAACATATCCACCTATGGTGTGATGAGGAGGAGACGGGGCTCCTGTCTCAGGGTGACAAGACTGCTTTGTCAAGCAGTAAAGTGAACATTGCCTGTATATTACTGGCAGGATCACTAGATGTAAATAGCAAAAAAAAAGGAAACAAAGGCAGGCACCACAATCTAAGGCCTGGTAAGCAGCAATAAATCACAATTGTGTTCCCGTGTTTGGATTAAGGTGACCATTTGTTTCCCAGAGATGGTCCATATTTCATTTTGAGAGTTTGTCGGGAAAAACTAGAGTTCCTGGTCACAGTGTAGTTCACTAACCGATGTGTGACTGCTTCTCCTCTCTGCCAATCCCTTCACTGGCTTCCCCATCCCACCATATAAAATTCCAAATGCTAACCACAACATACAAAAGATGCATCCACAACATCGCCCCCAGCTACATCACCAACCTCATCTGCAGATATCGCCCAAATCGTCCCCTCTGCTCCTCCCAGGACCCCCTACTCTCTAGCTCCCTTGTTACCTCCTCTCATGCTCGCCTTCAGGACTTCCCCAGGGCCTCTCCCATCCTCTGGAACTCCCTGCCCCGGTATGTCCGATCAGCCCCTAACCTCTCCACCTTTAGGAGATCCCTGAAAGCTCATTTATTCAGGGAAGTCTATCCAACACCCCCTAAAAGATGGCAAATGTATTGAATTTTCAGGTGATATTAAACAAAACTGCAGTGTTTATCTTCATGACACACCACAGGAAGCACCTCCATGGTTAACAGAGGACAGAATTAAAATTAGACTTTTGAAACTTAACATTAATAAATCACCAGAAGCCTTGCATCCGAGGGTACTTGGGGAACTTAGTCAAGTAATTGCCAGACCATTGTTCCTAATTTTTACTGACAGTCTACTGACTGGAATGGTACCAGCTGATTGGAGAAAAGCCAAAGTAGCACCAATATTTAAAAAGGGTCCAAAATACATCCCTGGGAATTACAGACCAGTTAGCCTAACATCAATAGTATGCAAGCTCTTGGGGGGGGACAATAAGGGACTATATACATGATTTTAGTAATGAGAACAGTATCATTAGCAGTAATCAGCATGGATTCATGAAGAATCGTTCTTGCCAAACCAATCTATTAACCTTCTATGAGGAGATGAGTTGCCATCTAGATAAAGGAAGGCCCGTAGACGTGGTGTATCTGGATTTTGCAAAAGCATTTGACAGAGTTTCCCGTTAACGTTTAGTGTACAAAGTAAGGTCCATTGGCATGGACCATAGGGTGAGTACATGGACTGAAAACTGGCAACAAAAGTGAATTCAGAGGCTGGTGATGAATGGGGAGTACTCGGAATGGTCAGGGGTGGGTAGTGGGGTCCCCCAGGGTTCTGTGCTGGGACGAAACCTATTTAATTTGTTCATAAACGACCTGGAGGATGGGGTAAACTGTTCAATCTCTGTATTTGTGGACGATACCAAGCTAAGCAGGGCAATAACTTCCCTACAGAATGTGGAAACCTTGCAAAAAGATCTGGACAAATGAATGCAGTGGGCAACTACATGGCAAATGAGGTGGGGGAATCTAGGATGGAAAAGGACCTGGGGATCCTAGGTCAATGATAGGCTCAGCAATAGCATGCAATGCCAAGCTGCTGCTAACAAAGCAAACAGAATATTGCCATGCATTAAAAAGGGGATCAACTCCAGAAATAAGATGATAATTCAACCGCTCTACAAGACTTTGGTCCGGCCGGACCTAGAGTATGCTGTCCAGTTCTGGGCACCAGTTCTCAGGAAGGATGTACTGGAAATGGAGCGACTACAAAGAAGGGCAATAAAGCTAATAAAGGGTCTGGAGGATATTAGTTATGAGGAAAGGTTGCGAGCACTGAACTTATTCTCTCTGGAGAGGAGACGCTTGAGAGGGGATATGATTTCAATTTACAAATACCGTACTACTACTGATCCCAAAATAGGGATAAAACTTTTGCAGACGAGAATTTAACAAGTCACGTGGCCATTCATTAAAATAAGAAAAGAGGTTTAACCTTAAACTATGTAGAGGGTCCTTTACTGTAAGAGCAGCAAGGATGTGGAATTCCCTTCCACAGGCGGTGGTCTCAGCGGGGGACAACAATAGTTTCAAAAAACTATTAGATAAGCAATTGAACGACCGCAACATACAGGGATATGCAATGTAATACTAACATATAATCACACACATAGGTTGGACTTGATGGACTTGTGTCTTTTTTTCAACTTCACCTACTGTAATTATGTAACAACTGTCCCCGAGCCACCCCCATCAAATCATTCCCCACGGCTATTACTATTTGTACCATCACCCCCTCCCTTTAGAATGTAAGCTCTACGAGCAGGGTCCTCCTGTCCCTTCTGTATTGTAATTGTGCTGTCCCCCCTCTACATTGTGAAGTGTGGCGTAAACTGTTGGTGCTATATAACTCTTGTATAATAATAATAATAATAATAGTAAAAAAATTTAACTACGTAGGCACCTCAGCCACCCAAAATGGTGATAGACTATGTAGCTAGCTGCATGGCAATACTAGTGCGGTGGGTCGGTTTTCAACTATGGGGTCCAGCAGAGCCCTATTGGTGTGACAGAGACACCTGGACTATGCAATGACTGAACATCCCTGGGACTATGCTTTCTCTAGGATCCAGGACAGTCCTTCCCTCCCCCCACAGCCTCTGTGCTGGCCATGGAGGGCAGTCAGGTCTTCTGCAGTGACATGCTGCTCAAATGCAATCCTGCATTGCACTTGTTCTTTTTTTTATTATTACTTACGCCTGACCTCTGATCTCTGATCTCTGTACTACTTTCTTCTGGCCTTTGTTCTTTATGCACTGCGCTAACTTACTCCTAACCTCTCTTCTATGTGTGTTACTTATTTCTGATCCCTGCATTACTTACTCCTGACTTCTGCTCTATGTGTATTTCTTACTTATGACCCCTGCATGGTTACTCACCGCTATACTCTGTGCATTATTTACTCTTGATCCCTGCTCTACATGCAATGCCTACACCTGATCCCTCCTCTCCGTGTGTTACTCCTGACCCTTGCACTTTGTATATTACTTAATCCTGACCCCTGAAATCTGTGCATTACACACCCTTGACACTTGCACTTCATTTACAGGTACACCTTTAAGCCCCTCCCCGTTACAGCAATTTTTCAACAACCTCAAGTTGTTCCGGTGTGCACCATTTCCCTACTGATCTTGCCCTCTAGGTAGCCATATTGCACTTCACAGAAAATCAGAGCTTGAAAAAAGAAAAAAGGTAATTTTATATGCTATATTTTTTCCCCCCACAAAAGTAGAGTTACCCTTTTAAGGATAAAGTTCACCTTCGGGAATATGTTTCATATTCTACCCGTTTTTAGGGTGGAATATGTTACATGCCCCTGCAGCCAAGTGGCGATCCGCTACCTCTGTGCAGTAAGGAGAGAAGTGGAGTCAGGTGGCTGACTCCTCTGTTGTGATCATTCATTTTTAAACCATATATATGGCAAGGTCACAGCCATAAACATTACATCATCCAAAATCGAACGTTAAATTTGAACCATCTGCATGGCAATCTTGTAGGGTCTAACTATATTTACTGAGTTGTTGATGGCACTGTTGTACGCTCTGAGGAACAATTTTTCAGAATTTCCATACCAGCGTTTAAATTAAATTCAAATCATTGGTAAGGAAATCTAACAAAATTTTTTAAGGGATTTCTAACAAAATGTATTGAGTCACTGATGGTACCATATGCTCTGAAGACTTTTTTTTTTTACTCCATTTTTTAAAAATCTTTCCTCAAATAAAATCTGAACCATTGGCATGGCAAGTGAACTAATATTTTTAGGGGCTAACTACATTTATTGGGTAATTGATGGTACCATCAAAGGCTCTGAGGAACACTTTTTCAGAATTTCTGCAAGAACGTTCGAACAAAAATTCTACCAGTGCGAGGATAGCTTCAGACTTCAAAGAGATTAGCATTGATATAAACAAATCACACAGAATGATAATGAAACCATAAACTGGGTTAAGAAGGTGCCATCTTTGGGATTAACCCTTTTTCTTTGTGACCCCTTCGATTACCATGTGGAAATTCTCCTTGAATTACAAGGCCTTTAGCCATCATAGCCCATCAACAAGAGGATTAAGACATTAAGAAGTCTCCATCTGATAGAGGAACGCGACCACAAAGGGCACAAAACGGCAATAATCACCATGTACGTGATAACAACAGACATGATCTAAGGATCAGTCCCCGAGCATCAGGCTCGAACGAGACCTCTGCAAGGATTTACAAGAGGATTGTGCACGTCTTCTAGACAGACATCTGGACGAATATTAAAAAATAATAAAGAAATTTCAACTACAAATTTGTCTGCTTCCAAGTATGTCTGATCCCGCATTAATATTTCTAAAGTCTCAATCACCCAGAGCTCTGAAAACCATGCCTGTGTTAAAAAGGACCTCAGTTTGATTTTTCATTCAACCTTCATTATGTAGCAAATCCATTGTTAATATATTAAAGAGGGTCTGTATTAAAAATGAAATGGGTTAAATGAAGGCGTTCCTATGTATCTGTGGGTATTCTGAAGAGAGTCGCCTTTTTATTACACATATAATGACTTCAACTAGAGCTCCGATGCCCAACCTGTGATCCTGTGTTATTTGCTATGCAACCCTTTACAGATCCCAGCAGTCTCAGAGAAACGCAGCCACAAAGGGCACAAAGCGGCAATAACCACCATTATGTGACAACCACAGACAAGAACTAAGGATCAATCTGCAAGTATCAGCCTCCTATAGAGTGTGTCAAGCCTTAGGCATTGGTTATCTAAAACCCTCCTGTCCGAGTCAAGCAAATATGGAGTTTATCTAAAGCAGTACTTCCCCAAACTCATTCCTCAAGCACTCCCAACAGGCTGTGTTTTGCCAAGCCATTGACATTTACTTAAAGTACCTGCAGAATGTGAAGGAATACCTGAAAACACCACCTGTTGGGAGTTCTTGAGGAAGGTGGTTGGGAAATACGGTTTTAGTGGGAACCATTCATTTAGAACCTGGGTGTCCAACCTGTGGCCCTTCATTGACCCTAGAAGCCAGTAATGCAAGCATGCTTTTGTAAAGAGGCTACAATGCCAGTGAACGCTAGGAGTCTCATGTATCATGTCCCCATTCTCCATTTTGGGTAATGTGTCTTCAGCCTCTAGCCGTCATTGTTGAATGTCTTCAATTACTTATTTTCTCTCTATAATGTCTGAAGTCTCTGAAAGCTTTCCATCATGCTCAATATCACTGGTTGCCCTTTGAGCCACAGCTGGGGCTCCCTACATGCTGCAATTCGACAACTACTGATCTAGAGGTTGGCGCAAAGATCCTTACCTCTTATTCCAGTGACAACCATAATATTGTGGATTTACCATCACTTGTATATCCCAGTGACAGTTGTCGCCAAGAGAAGAGTCACAGAAAAGCATTTAAAACCCAACATTAGTGCAAACCTTCCTTTGCTCTATCCAAAGCTACAAAAAAAAAAAAAGTTTAGGCTCGCTTACCAATTCAATGTGGTAATGACTGATCAGAGGTTTCTAGTTCAAAAAGGGCTGCCAACAAGCGTAGATGACAGGTGCACTTTGGCAGGAATTACAAGGTATGGCAGCATTTGTGCTGAAATATTGTCGGAATTCACGTTGTCCTTGACGACAGGGTGAGCATGTTGGAATGGTGCCCGGCTAACCTCTATATGCTTCAGGTAGATTGTATTAAGACGGATGGCACACAGTCCTGTTAATTGCCATTATTAATTCTCATCAGGCAAACAGAACCCAATTAAAATGATGTGTTATGTTTTCCAGGAAACAATCTGTTTTCCTTCTCCTCCGTTCGGTCAAACATGAAAATTTACTTTTCCAGCTAACTCCGGAACACGGCGTGCCTGTATAGTGCCTTAATAACCAGCAGCTTCTACCACCCTTCTACTCTAAATCGCTGCAGTTCCCGTTATCCTCATGTCTGTATGTTATTCATGTATAGAACAGCCAAGATAAATGTGCGAATGACCACTAAAAAAAGTTAAAGTGGACTAGTACTCAGATGTTAAAGTGTGGTTGGAATCAACAGATAGAGAATGTTAGGTAGATGCCTGACAAAAAAAATCAGCTTTGTGCTCCATTCAAACATATGTATACCCAAAAATAAAAATGTAATATATTGTATCTTATGTAGTCATTAAATGTGGTGTCAGCATAACTTTTTTTTTCATGTTTTTTTTTCCCCACTTATTGTAACCTGGTTATCCAGTAACACGCACTGTTTTAGGGTGGCAACGCTCACTTACCATATTTGTGGAGGAGGAGACTCGTCACCCTGGGCTAATCTACTGATCTAGACTACACATCCCTCCTGTTTTCTCCATTACATATGGAGGCATGGTTATGTAGGTCATAGAAGAAAGCCAAGAAAGGGAATTACATTGTTTGAGATATCAGTCCAGTGCACAGGAAGCCTCACTGGAAAACTTTGTCCAGGTATTTTTCTGTACTCGGTCTAAGGACTGGTAAGCTGCAATAGATTGCATTTTTGTATTTGGGAGTAGTTCTGTTTCATGGGAGCATGAAGCAGACATTTTGGATATACTTTCAGTGCATGCTCCAAGATCCTAGGTCAGCACCTCTCACTTTTTTTTTACATCAAAGGAACCCCTAAAATAATTTTCAGGGCTTGAGGAACCCCAACTAAAACCAATGGGTCAATGAGAAAAATACTCCTTTGGTGGTCAGAATGCCACCCCTACAAACACCTAAAAAGATCACTGGTGTCATGCTGTGGCAAGTGGCGTTGGCCCTGGAACTATGCAGACACTCAAATGGGAAGTTAATCAGCCACGGCTTAAAGAACCCATAAAAACATTTGAAGGAACCCAATAAAAACCCTAATTGAGAAAGGCTGCATTGAGCATTGATCATCTAGTCCCCTCCTTTAGCAGACATCATATGCTTCCTCTTTTTCAGTGATGTGATCGTTGGATCCCTTGCCAGCTGCTGACATCTCCCGACATTCAGTAGAAAACTGTCAACTGGCAGGTGAATTTGTTTTATTGCAGAAGAGACACAGCATTTCACTTCAGCAATAAAACGCTTTCATTTTTGTTCCACTGTAAAGTAGTATTTAACCCAACTTTTTCCCTTTCCTCTAATATATACAGGTGTACATTTATAAAAACGGAGACGTTTTTTTTCTCAGTTCAGTTCTCGGCAGTTCTCAGAGGAAAATTATCTCCTCTGCAGCCGGTTTATTAACCACTTAAGGACCAGGCCTCTTTTTCAGACTTGGTGTTTACATGTTTAAAACAGTTTTTTTTGCTAGAAAATTACTTAGAACCCCCAAACATTTTATATATTTTTTTCTAACACCCTAGAGAATAAAATGGCGGTCATTGAAATACTTTTTTTCACACCGTATTTGCGCAGCGGTCTTACAAGCGCACTTTTTTTGGGAAAAATTCACTTTTTTGAATACAAATATAAGACAACAGTAAAATTAGCACAATTTTTTTTTATATTGTGAAAGATAATGGTACGCCGAGTAAATTGATAGCCAACATGTCACGCTTCAAAATTGCGCCAGATCGTGGAATGGCGTCAAACTTTTAGCCTCAAAAATCTCCATAGGCGACATTTAAAAAAATTCTACAGGTTGCATTTTTTTGCGTTACAGAGGAGGTCTAGGGCTAGAATTATTTCTCTCGCTCTACTGATCGCGGCGATACCTCACATGTGTGGTTTGACCACTGTTTTCATATGCGGGCGCTACTCACGTATGCGCTCGCTTCTGTGCGCAAGCTCGTCGTGACGGGGTGTTTCTAAAAAAATGGATCACTTTTATTCCTATTACAAGGAATGTAAACATCCCTTGTAATAGAAAAAAGCATGACAGGTCCTCTTAAATATGAGATCTGGGGTCAAAAAGTCCTCAGATCTCATATTTGGGCAAAAAAAAAAAAAATGACATTTAAAAAAATTATACCTTTAAGAGGTATGGGCGGAAGTGAAGTTTTGACGTTGCTTCCGCCCTCCTATGGTATAGAGACGAGTGGGGGCCGTCTTAGCCTCACTTGTCTTTACCCAGCTAGGAAGAGGACCCGATCGCCTCCGCCGCTACCGACGACTCCGGTAAGCGGCGGAAGGTGCGGGAGGGCGGCGGGAGGGGGGGTGGCACCTCTCCCGCCGCCGATAGCGGTGATCTCGCGGCGAATCCGCCACGGAGACCACCGTTATCATACAGCCCGACCGCCGCCTAAAGAGATGGATATCTCAGTTGTGGCAGCAGCAGATCCCTCTTCAAAAATAGGACGTACATCGGCGTGCAGCGGTCGGCAAGTGGAAACTTGAAACTGAGAACTTCAGTTCTCAGAGGGAGAACAGAGGAGAAGTGTCTACTCTGAAAACGGTCGAGATAAGTGTTAAGCCCTGTACACACAGTCGGAGAATCTGTCGGAATGCGTCTTATCGGACCGTGTCGTCAGATAATCCGACTGTGTGTGGTATGCATCGGACTGATTCCTTCCAACCCAATTTTCCAACATGTTGGAAATATTTCCCGACCAACTGGGCCGGTCGGACCTAATCCGATCATGTGTATAGCATTTTGATCAGACCAAGTGCCACGCATGCTCAGATCAAATTCCTACATCAAAGCTATTGGCTACTAGCCTGAATGTAGTCCCATCGTAACAAAATTACGTCATCACGTTCTGAAAGATTGGATTTTTCGCCAACTTGGCCCGACCGTGTGTATGCAACAGTTTCAGACACAATCCGTCGGACTAAATCCGACGGATTTGGTTGGCAAAATCTCCGACCGTGTGTACAGGGGCTAAAAGTGGGTGGGCTGCCCCTTATCATCCGGTGAGACATTGTAAGATTACGGTGCAGCAGAGTTCAAAAAGTGAAACTAAAGTTTAAAAAGAGCATGTAATTACATGTTTTCAGATGTGATAACTAAGGACAAAAATACGTCGACGTGCGTGCAGGGCGTCGATGCGGCACAGTGCTCCATATCTCCCGCTCTCCTCCGTGCTACCATCTCCCTCTCTTCTCCCCCTCCGTGCCGCCGTCCCTAGGGGTGCAACGGATCGTCACCGATCCGAACGGGTCACCCCGCTCGGATCGGCACCTGCCGCGATCCGCGGTCTCGGCCTTAGGAGAGGCTGCAGCTTCGGCCTAGCACCGAAGCGGTGGCCATCTTTCTACACCCAGGCGTTTACAATGTGAATGCTCCAACGGAACGATCACTTGTAAACAAACAGGCGTCATGACATGACGCTGGTTTCTCTCTCCCCTCTCTGTACTGATCTGTGCAGTGGAGGGGAGAGGTCGGATGGAAGCAGCCATCCCTCCATACCCAGCCAGCCAATACAATACGCTGCCAGTATATATAAAAAACACACAAATACATATATATGTATTCATTTTTATCCCAATGCTGATATTAGGAAAAAATAAGCCTTCTTCCTCTTATCACACCAGCTTCTCTCCCAGATTCTCCACCTCTGAGCTGGTGAATCTGAAAGGGAGACATTTCAGTGATGTTCAGATCTCACTTTTATAAGGCTTAAGAAGAAGCACATCAAGTACATGGAGTGGCCTAGCCAGTCTCCAGACCTTAATCCTATAGAAAATTTATGGAGAGAGCTGAAGCTTCGAGTTGCCAAGTGACAGCCAAGAAAGCTTAAAGCGGAGGTTCACACAAAAATTGAACCTCCACTTTTCGGAACCCTCCCCCCAGTGTCACAGACAGGTATTTGCACCCACTTCTGGGCATAGACTGCCACAGGAGTCCACGCCTCTTCCCGTGCCACCGCGATGTCTGCTGAAACACACACAGGTCCCAGAGACAGCAGGGACCATTCGGATTGCACAGCGCGACTCGCGCGTGCACAGTAGGAAACTGGGAAGTGAAGCCGCAAGGCTTCATTTCCTGATTCCCATACCGAAGATGGCGGCGGCAGCATTCGGCCTCAGATGCCGACATCGCTGGACCCTGGGACAGGTGAGTGTCCTTATTTCAAAAGTCAGCAGCTGCAGTATTTGTAGCTGATGACTTTAAAAAAAAAAAAGAAATTGTGGGACTTCCGCTTTAAGATTAAGAGAAGAGCTGTAAAGAAGAGTGGACCAAAATCCCTCCTGAGGTGTGTGCAAATCTGGTAACAAACTACAAGAAATATCTTACCTCTGTGCTTGCCAACAAGGGTTTCTCCCCCGAGGATCAAATGCTTATTTTCCCTACTGTATCTTCCTCGAAAAGTACCTTTAAAATCTTTTTAAAGCGGAGGTCCACCCTAAAATGGACCTTCCACTCATGGGATTCCTCCCCCCCTCCGGCGCCACAATTGGCACCTTTCAGGGGGGAGGGGGGTGCAGTTACCTGGATAATCCAGGTAACTGCACCCACTTCCGGGCTAGCTCTCTGTGGAAAGGGGCGTACATTACGCCCCTTTCCGCAAGTGCCGCCCCCTTCCGCAAGTGCCCCGCTGCCTGCTGGGAAACACACAGATCCCAGAGGCAGCGGGGACCGTCCTCATTGCGCAGCGCGGCTCGCACATGCGCAGTAGGGAACCGGGAAATGAAGCCGAAAGGCTCCATATCCTGATTCCCATACCCAAGATGGCGGCGGCAGCACTCGAGTGTCGATCTAGAGATCGGCTTCGGGTGCCGACATCGCGGGCGCGCTGGACAGGTAAGTGTCACTATTTTAAAAGTCAGCAGCTGCAGTATTTGTAGCTGCTGACTTTAAAAAAAAAAAAAAAAAAAAAAAAACGCGGAGTCCCGGCGGACTCCCGCTTTAAAGCTAAAATTTTACAAAACCACTTTGTAAAAAGTGCAGGTACACCAAGAGGGAGATTTACTAAAACTGGTACGCTCAGAATCTGGTGCAGATGTTCATTGTAGCTAATCAGCTTCTAACTTCAGCTTGTTCAATAAAGCTTTGACAATAAAATCTGGAAGCCGATTTCTATGCAGAACTGCACCAGATTTTGCTCTCTCCAGCCTTAGTAAATCAACCCCTATGAGGCAAGTCCAAAGAGGTACATAACATCTCCTGAACTTATCTCTTATTTATATCTGACAGGCTCTGATGAGCTTACACTGACACTCAATGCTGTGATACAAGAGAAAGAGGCAGGCAGAGCAGCTATTCCCTCCCCTTCCCTCTGCTGCCCATTCAGAGAAGCCTTTGTATTCTGTGAATAAGCTGGCATACTAAAAAAAAAAAAAAAGGCATCTGCGATCGGGCAGGAGGGGAGGGGCAGGCAAAGCAGCTGGACTGGCTCCAATGTTGAAGATGCTTAGACCTGAAGCGTCATGCTCCCAGAAATACAGTGATAGCCATCGTCTGCCACGTGCCTTCACTTTTTACAAAGCAGCTGAATTCAGCTTTACTCTAGATTTACATGTCAGCTCTGGCCGACGAGGTCACTCGCACATGCCCAGTTATCTCTGCATTCATGGCACACTGCCTGTGTAGTAATTGAAGAGAACCATACCATGCCTTGGTGACTCCCGTGCACATGTGGGGGAGTGATGTCATCGTGGCCCAGTTATACAGGCAGTCTAACAACACAAATCCAGAAAGAACACCGGGCAAAGATGAATGCACTGCTAGTAGTGCCAACTCAGCACTGGAGGGCTTCATTTGACAGGCAAGTCTATGATAAAGTGCTCAACTCATATGGCATGTATACTTGCCCCAGTTGAAGCCTTTTGGGAAGAAATGCGTTGGGCCTGGCTTTCTGCTTCTCGCATTGCCCCCCATTTTTACTCTGTGATCAACGTTGTTAATCTTATTCATGTATTCTGGTTTTTAGAAACACTTTTTTGACCTTCACCATATGGAGGCATTTTTTTCTTTGCATAAACTCACAGATGAGAGTTCCTTGGTGGTCCAGTTCTACCTCCTGTGCCTAAGTTCTAGTCCTGATGTTTTCAACATCCGAGGTCCGGTTTGGCGGCTGTCTACAAGACCCTTTGGAGTAGTGTTTGGAGGTCCTTCTTGGTCTCCTGGAGTCTCGATCTGCCGATTCCCGGCATCCTTGCCTTTATGACTTGTCGCTGACATTCAAGTCCACCTGTTCCGGTAAGAGTAGATATACTTTCCCTGTTTTTTGGTTGAAGATGCACCACCTTTGATGCCCTCATTGCCAGAGAGTGCCAGTGTATTACATCTTTGATTAGCCACCGTTTGGTGGCAGACTCATTTTGGTCCTTTTTAGGACCTTCACAGGCATTGTACTTTTCCACATTTCCATTATTTTTGTATGATTCTATTTTTCATTTGTCACAAACATATGTATATGTGTTTATTTTTCAGCGCTAAAATTTATACTATTCACTTTCTAGCATTCTTGTCACATTGTTTATGTAGCAGCTTTTTCACTTTGTTTTAGAGTTAGCGTAGTAATATCCTTATTCACATTTTAGCACATTAAGATATAAGCCACCCGAGTACCATTTAACAAAAAAAAAAAAAGGGGGGGGGGGGATGTCGATTAACGCTTTAAATATTTAAGGGGCGTTATTTACACTTTTTTGTGCTTTGTTATTTTGTGCGATTATGCACTTATAGGTCATTTGTAGAGTTCTGCCTATATGTAGACATCAACTCTTTAGTACACCCTCCGTGAATCCTAGAAATCTTCTTGTATGTACCGACTGACTATGTACTATTTACCAAAACCTAATAAAAAACCCCACTGAACAGAAAACCGCAAATAACTATTAGCAATGACAATTTTCATCACACGTCTGATTCCATCAGCATTTACAGTAGGTATATAAAGCGACAAGGCATTAGATTGTTACATACTACAGGAAGACACGAAGCACCAGCACATTGTGAAAATCAACTTTCTCCTTGCCCGGCCCTGTCATAGCTCATCGTTCGGAGCCTCCTGAACCTTAGGCCGCGTACACACGGGCGGATTGTCTGTCCAACTTAGTCCGTTTCAGCGGACAATCCGCTCGTGTGTGGGCTTCAGCGGACTTTTTCAGCGGACAATCTGACGAACAAAGTCTTACGGAATTTCCGTAAGACAGTCCGTCCAAACTTGGTTTCAGCGGACAGTCCGCTCGTGTGTAGGCAAGTTGGACGGACTAAGTATGGCGCATGCTCAGAAAGGATTTACACGGCCAAAGGTTGCATTGCAGTGTATAGGACGTCGTTTTTCTAGTCCCGTCGTACGTGTTGTACACGTCATCACGCACGCTTTCAGCAGACTGTCTGCTCATCGTGTGTGGTCAAGTCCGTTCATGCAAATTTTGAACGGACTGCCTGTCGGATTGTCTGACGAACTTAGTTGGGCAGACAATCCGCCCGTGTGTACGCGGCCTTAGGCTTATGAATAGTCATCGTTCTGTGCAGAGTCCCAGCATAAGCCGTACACATGGCTCCGTTCAGCAGACTTAAATCATATTACAGTAGAGATATTTTCATAGCCCCGCTCAGCCCTGACCGATCGGCTTAACGTCACACGCTGAAAAGAAAATTAAATTTCCACAATCCGATCATAAGGCGAGGCGGGCTTATCACACGAAAGATTTTCATATCAAAAGGCATTGTGAATCCACCGGCTTGTTTCCAGATCATCTCCAATCCCTCACCAACTAAAATAAAGAGCTAGCTCTACAGCATAGAAGAAAAGTTACTTGGGTTGAAGAAAAATACATCTTACACACTCGGGACCCCTAAACCCACCAGGAGAAAAAAAATAAAAACATGGTCCCATTTGCTCTCATAGGGAAAAATAGGCAATTGAACACTCTCCAGATCAACAGTTAACAGTCTTTTTTTTTTTTTTTTTAGTAACCTTTATATTTTGTCTCTTTAGAAACACATACAGCCATGGGATTTTTTTTTAATTCACATAAAAAGCGCAGGTGTGAATGGGGCCTTACAGTTCATTTCTCTTATTTGCTCCCTTTTTTTCAGTTAAAGAATAAGTTCACCTTTAGTAACATTACAACTCGTGAGGAGATCTCCTTTGTACAGATCTCTCCCTCACCTTACACTCCTTGTCCAACTGCACAAATCAAAACCTCCCTTGTTTAACCTGGCTACCATAGAGGAAATCACTAAACTTTTTTCTAACACCCAACTAACCATCTGCGCCCCCTGGACCCAGTTCCCTCGCAAATACTATGGTCACCCTCTGGCTCTATCTAATGCAGGCCATACATGGTCGAATTTTGAACGAATTTTCTTTTCAAAATCAGAAAATTTGTTTTTTTTTGTGATCCGATGATGCTACCATTGATTTTCGAAATTCGGCCAACCAAGCATTCAATTTCACCTCATGTTGCTACAGAAAATAATTTTCTTGGCTGGGAATCTTCTTTTCTCTCCGTAAATTTTCTTTTCTTATTACATTTCTCGCACGATTCTCCCATCATTGATTAGAAAATCGTTTGTTTTTCAAAAAAATTCCAACATGTCCGATTCCTCAAATTTTATTTCCGCATGAAAATCGACTGTTGCTGCAGCCCACTAATGGTGCGAAATTCATACAAAAATTCTTGGATACGATTTTAGAAAGAAAATTCTTTCGAAATTCGAACCGTGTGTGGTCGGCATTACACACCAACTCGTATTTTCAATCTCTCCCTCTCAACTGGCATCTGCCCCAACCATCTAAAACATTCACTATTAACCCAAAGGCAAAACTAGTCCCCACCAATCTTAACCTAAGACCAATCTCCTTACTCCCTTTTGCCTCCAAACCCCTTTAACCACTTGCCTACAGGACACTTTCACCCCCTTCGTGCCCAGTCCATTTTTCAGCTTTCAGCGCTGTCGCACTTTGAATGACAATTGTGCGGTCACACTACAAATGACATTTTTATCATTTTCTTCACACAAATAGAGCTGTCTTTGGTGGTGGTCACTAATTAAAAAAAAAAAATGTTTTACTTAAGTTTCTGTTAGTAAATTTTGTAATTAAGTAATTGTCTCCTTCACTGATGTGCGCTGATGAGGCGGCATCGATGGGCACCTATAGGCTGAAGTGGTGGGCATTAATGAGGTGACACTTATGGGTAAGGATGCACCGAAATTTCTGCCGAAAATGGCTTTCCTCAAAATGGCAAAAAGGAAATCACGCTGATAATGACACCGAAAATGAGGCGGTGCCCCGGTGCTGCCCAGTACGAGGGTGTCGTTCTGTCGCGGCGCGCGCCGGGGTCCTCTCCTCTCTCCTCCTCGCCGCGATCTCTGTGCGTCACAGAGCTTAACTACACAGACTGCAGTAACAATGTCCTGCCTCCTCTGACAGACGGCACACTGATCCAGTGGTGGGACATTGAATCAGTTTAACGTGATTACAGGAGGCGGGACATCGTTACTGTGACCCAGGCAATTCAAATTCAGTCCCGTGACACACGAACATCGCCTCCCTGATTCGGGAACTGGCAAATGCAACAAAGGAGTGGCTCAAAAAGCACCACATTAAGGTCCTGGGATGGCCTAGCCAGTCTACAGACCTTTTTGCCATAAATAATACATGGAGGGAGCTGAAGGTTTGAGTTACCAAATGTCCACCTTGAAACCTTAATGACTTAGAGAGAATCTGCAAAGAGGAGTGGGACAAAATCCCTCCTGAGATCTATGCAAACCTGGTGGCCAACTACAAGAAACGTCTGACCTCTGATTGCCAACAAGGGTTTTGCCACCAAGTCATTTTGCGAAGGGGTCAAATACTTATTTCACTCATTAAAATGCAAATCAATTTATAAAACCTAATTGAAATGTTTTTCTGGATTTTTTTTTTGTTATTAAAATTATAGACTGATAATTTCTTTGTCAGTGGGCAAACATACAAAATCAGAAGGAGGTCAAATACTTTGTTCCCCTCGCTGTATGTGCATGGCCAACGGAATTGGTTAAAAGATGTAGAATTCACAGCTAAATGAGTTCTGAGGAAACTGTACTTCAGAAAGTAAATTTTTTTATATTTCCCTTTGACTAGAAACAGTTGACATTTATCGAAATGACTTAGGTTTTGCGTTATTTTGCCCATTTCGAACCAAAATTTTGCTTACTGGGCTTCTTTAAACAAATGACACACGGGACAGAAAGAATTGAGACTTCCACACAGACGTGCTTTGCTTCAGCCCGGCTCAGAAGAAAAGCGCCAGATACACAAGCTTTGTCTGGTAAGAACCTCTCGCTAGTACAAGCGGAGCCAAATTGCTGCGTAGGAATGGTCGACATGGCAACCGGCAAAGCTTGACAAGAAACGAATAAAAAAAAATAAAATAAAAAAAAACCGCACAAAGGCTTAGTACGGAGAATTAACCTGCAGGAAATTATACAAATGTAGGGAACGTGATTAACCCTTCCACTGCCAAGGCCTTGGCTTAGGGAGAACAGCTCTGGAATGCTTTGCCTGCGTCACAACAACAGTAAAACGCTGCAGAGGAAACAGGATATGTCGCAACAACCCAAACACCGATACAATACTGATTGTTTAGCATGGAGAGGTTTCTTTATCTCTCGCCGCCATGGACATATCCAATTTTCATATAAAAAAATAAAAAATATGACGTAATAGAATAGCTTCCCAAACCATTTTGCAATTTTAAGAAAAGAAGTAACAATAGAAACCACTCGGCCAAAAAAAATAAAAATAAAATTATGTGGGGGGATTTCAAGAAAGCAGTTAGGACACTTCTCTGGTGGTATGGCCCACGATTAACGGCAGGATACCTTGTGGTAGTTCCGAGAGGTGTGACAAAGCAGGAAGTTCCATTTGTGTTACGTTGGGAACCTGTTGCTATGACTGCAACAGATCAATGCCTCGTTCACATGGGGCATTCTACAGCATACGCCCCTGTGAGGGTCAAGTTTACCCAACATGGTGTTGCACAGGTGTTTCAATCTGTCAACCATGCAGATGCACGGCCCGAAGCGCAGACAATGTGACTTTGGAGGCACGCACCCACATGCATGTCCAACTGGGAGCAGCGGCAGTGTCTGTGTAGTCGCCACGTCCCAATTGACATCAATGGGACTGCCTGCACAGGGGTGCACAAACACCTGTGCATCCCCGAGCAGGTAAACATGGCCTCACATGAAGTCCACTGTAATATGGCCCATGTGAACAAGGCCTTAAATAGAATTATGGCCGGTTGGCATATAACCAAACTAGCTGTAATTGAGACCGGAGTTGGCATATAGTACACCAGTGCTGGGACATGTACAGGATGCGCTGGGAAGCTGTCAATGTGACACACACAGGGCTTCTTGGTTGCTATGAAGCCAGCTACCGCCAGCATCCTAGCAACCAGACTCATACCTAGCCCCACTCAACTGCTGATCAACAGCTGAATGTAAACAAAAAAGTTGGGGATGCCGGTGATGACATCAATGAGACTGCCTGCACAGGTGTGCACAAACACTTCAGCATCCTCGAGCAAGTAAACATTGCTTCACATGGATATGCACTGTAGTACACACCGTGTAAATGAGGCCTTAAAGAGAATTACGGCCAGTTTGCAGATGATCCAACTAAGACTGACTGAGTTGGCGTATAGGGAGAGAACAGTGCTCAGAATGAGACGTATGTGCTGGGAAACAGTCAAACGTCACACACAAAGAACTGCTTGGTTACTATGAAGCCAGCAGCATCCTAGCAACGAGAGACTGATCCCTGGCCCCATTCAACTACGGATCTACAGCTGAACATACACAAAATTCTGGTGATTGCATTACCCAAATACGTAGCAAAGTTATATTTGGAAAAGGACAGGCAGCTGATTAATACCCCCTAGACGCCACTAGATTTTCTGCACATTTTTGTCTTCAGATTTTACCAAAACCATGTAGTGCAAGGGTCTGCCTAATTGCATTCAAAAAGAAACTCTTAAGGTTTGACCTCATATTACATGGTTTTGATAAATCTGAAGACAAAAATCTGCAGACAATCCAATAATGTGTATGGGGCTTAAGTTGGAGGATACTGGAAGCTACCGGCTTCATAGCAGCCAAGGAGTGGAGTGTGTCATATCAAGCAATTGAAGCATGTATGTAATGTTCTCTCTTTATTTTTATTATAAAAACAATTTTTTATTTCTATATGCCTAGTGTGGACCTCCACTTGGACCTCCTCCCTGTGGCAGGGCTGCGCATGTGCAAGATCAAGGGAATGACATCAGGCTGTGAAAATAAGAGTCAGCCACCCACCACATACAAGAGATTCAAGATGGAGGTTCAAAATAGTATGCATAGCAGTAAAGAAGGGAGTAACAATGCAGGATTCACTGGGCTTGTATGTTTTTTTCTTGGATAAAAGCAAATCAAAGGTACGTGGAATATTGTGAATAATTTTTCTGGGCTTGGTTAAAGTCCTCTTTAATGTCAGCACTGAAAAGTGATCAGATTTAGAAGTACTTACCTTTCTATACATTTTGCAGATCCAACCATTAGATTTATCTTCTCAAAATCAGAAGGTTGGTAGCATTATGCAAAAAAAAAAAAAACGACACATACAAAAAATAAATCATTTTATATGCTAGAATGCATACACCGCTTCTGATCGAGCGATGATTACTAATCCGATAAAGTTACTCCAGTTACTATGGAGACGGTCACAGTGCCCACAATATAACTTTCAAGAGCAAGTCATTAAAAGCTGTCACCATTGGAAAGATTTAAGGGATAAGTGTGTGTTCCTCTGAAAGTGCGATGCTGCAAAAGTTCAAGTGTGTACTGCAATAAAAAATTGTAACGGGCAAAGAGGCCTTATTTGAACGACTCTTACTGACTGGAACCACTCCAGTACAAATCTCAGCTTCTGTCTTCATCACTTTTCCGATATCCGTCACTCCTGACATATGCACAAACACTTTAGCACTCATCAACATGCTAGTGAAATGTTTAAAAAATCTTTCTATTTGCATACCATATTTTTGATCCAGTGATGTCATCGCTAGGTCTCTGTGCTTGTCTGTGCAATGCAGGCAGATCATGGCTGGTGGGAAGGGCTGTTTTGTCAGGTACCCACTCCCACCTCTGCTGGGATCGCCTAAGTGATTCCACAGGAAGTGCTCCCACATTTTAAAGTGAATCTTCACCCTAAAGAAGAAGTGCTGCTTTAGGTCTCCCTTCCCCCTGTCAATAACCAACCATGTTAAAGCAGATATGTACACCCTAAAAAGTAGAGTTGTCCTTCCCCCTCCAACCCCCCTCCCACCACCACTTTTAGAAAGTTTTTGGGGGGGTCAGATTTCCACTGGAAATCTACGGCCGTAACCTCCTAGGAGAAGTCTCATGTCTGCAGGACCATTCACAGAGTGGGTCACGTATGTGCAGTGGGGAACCGGCTATGAAGCCACAAACAGTCACAACCGGCTTTCCACAGTAAACATGCCAGTGCCGGGGACCCGAAGACAACACATGCAAGTGGCCTTTTATACAAAGTCAGCAGCTACAGTATTGGTAGCTGCTGACTTAAATTTTTTTTCAAACTTAAGAACCTAATAAAAAAAAAAAGTTAGCTTTAGATACACTTTAACTGTCTTCAGTGAATAATCACTGTAATAAACCAGTCATTTTTTTTTAGCTGGGGTTTTCATAAATCACTGGCACTGTAACTCTACCTGCAACCAAACAGCCTACAATTGTGCCGGAAACGCTCGTATTTCTCTTCTACAACTTCTATAATTAGGAAGATAAACCACCAGGAAAAGAGAAGAAGAGGCTTTTCAGTTACAGACACTTGGCACAAGGTGGAAATGCTTCCACGGGTTAACACGACCCAGTTGAAGAACAAAGACCACCTTTTCCTGAATTATTCTAATTAGAACCCACGTGTGAAGGTAATTAGCTGTAAGCCCCGGAGGCAAGGCAGAATATAGGGCACTGTGACAAGGAAAATTGAGCATTTTTATTGGGCGTTATTTAATATGAACACGTCTTGGCTGAAATACAGGAGCTGCTATGGATGAGTGTTTTTAAAGGTGTAATCTCCGAGATGGTGATCCTCAACCTTCATTCATGACTTGGCTAATTATGAACCTGGTAAATTATAGAAGAACAACGCGCCAAAGAGGTTAGGTCAAGTGTTGGGACCATTTTTGGATTCTTATTTCAGTAACTTGACCAGCTAAATCAGCCTCTCTCAAACTTATCAACACAGAGGAACTTGAAGTAACTTTTCAGTCTTGGGGAACCCCTACTACAAATTACTAGAACTACAACTCATGATAGATTAGCGTTGGTCAAGAAGAATGCTCCTTACACTTGTGGTCATTGGGAAAAATTGGCCCCAGAGAAATAACTTAAAAGATCAATGGTGGCAGTGGGCGCTTAACTGAGGCAGGAATTGCTCAAGGAACCCCTAGCAACCTCTGGAGGAACACCAGGGTTCCGTGGAACACTAGTTGAGAAACCCTGAGCTGAACGTAACAAATTCCCAAGTCCACAAATAATAACATTTTCATATCACTGAGAAGCTGAAATGGATGTCACCCATGCCCTTTAAAGTTGGGCATGGATGACACAGTCAACACACACACACACACACACACACACAATGACCTAGATACACACACACCCCCCCCCCAGGAAAATCTGCTTTTATCCATACAAAACTTCACACAACTTGCACTGTGTGCCAACCAACTGCCGTCATTTTTTTTTTTCACACTATGTTGCACCGTGTAAGCCCGCACCAGCACATCATACTGCATGCAACTACGGCGTGGCCCCTTAATCCACTATGTTGGGAGGAAGGTCAGGGAGTCATAAAACAGCAGCTCAACCACCTAATTTTTACCATCCCCTGGCGACAACTGTTAACTCAGCCAAAGTGTTGATGATCTCCTGTAGCATCTTTACAACCATGTCCTTTCTACATGTCTTTCAGGCGATGTCTGCATGGTGGCCCTGAGGGCGACAACAGTTGGCCATGCCGGTTCAATGCGTTTTGAAGTAGCTTCCTTTAGCCATGTTTTACACTTCAAGTGAGCAGAGCCAGGCAATTTAGAGACTTTTTTTGCTTTTGTAAGTGCAAGTTGTAGTACAGGAGGGAGCAGGATTGTGCATTTTTGGCAACGCAAAAACGTTAAAGCGCGGTTTCCACCAGTAGTTGCAATCGAGTGTGTGTACAGTAAAAAGTGACAGTAAAAATTTTATAAATCGTGTTGTACCGAACCACATGGCATTGTGACAATGCATTTTGCCACGCATGTTTGCTAAATGTGTGATTATTATTATAATACACGATTTAGATAGCTCCAACAGGTTACATAGCACTTTACAATGTATAGGGGGGACAACACAATTACAGTACAGTTCAATACAAAAGGTACAGGAGAGCCCTGCTCGTAGAGCTTACATTCGAAAGAGGGAGTGGTGGTACAAAAGGTAATAGCTGCAGAGAATGATTTGATGGGGGTGGCTCGGGGACAGTTGATAGGTGGATGTGGGATAGGCTTCCCTGAATAAGTGAGTTTTCAGGGATCTCCTAAAGGTGGACAGGTCAGGGGCTGATCGGAAATACCGCGGCAGGGAGTTTCAGAGGATGGGAGAGGCTCTGGAGAAGTCCTGAAGGCGAGCATGGGAGGAGGTAACAAGGGAGCTACAGAGCAGGAGGTCCTGGGAGGATCAGAGGGGACGATTTGGGCGATATCATATGCGACGGTGCCATAAGGAAAAAAATGGCACCAATTGCAGAGCTTTCAGCAAGCTTTTCTGAAGCTTTTAAAGTACCATCCAACATCAGTTTGTAAATGTTGAACACAGATCCTAAAGGGAATGTTGATCGCCACTTAAAGCAAGCTGCTCACAAGCTTCAGTAGGCTTTCATCAAGGTTTATAATGTGCTGAAGCCTGATAGCAGCTTGCTTAAAGTGACAATCAGCACTCCCATTTGTGTTCAACATTTACAAACTGGGGCATTTAAAGCTGTTGTACACCCTGTAAAACCACTTTTACCTACAGGTAAGCCTATATTAAAGCTTACCTGTAGGTGCTTGAAATAACTCCTAAACCTCCACGGTTTAGGAGATATTTACGCAAAAGTCCCAAGAGCCGATGACTATAGCGCAAGCGCCGATTTCATCTGTGCATGTGCTCTTTAGAAAAGTGCCATTTGTAACAGGGGGGTCATGCCATGACTGGCAGCTCCTGCGCGCATGCACGGGAGTGACGTCACGCGACTCTGGCCAGTCACAGAGCCGGAGTTCGCAGCCCCTGAAGGAAGAGGGGCGAAGATGGATGCTCCCTGCTAGTGGGGAGGACGGAGACATTGCGGGATTCGGTGTCTGGTAAGAGACACATAACGGGCTGCTATTATGCTTTACCGTTGCAGGGAAATAAAGAGGAATTAAAACCCACCAGGGTTTACTTCCTTTTTAATGATACATTAAAAGCTTCAACAAAGCTTGCTGAAAGCTCTACCACTGCATTGTCAAAGCTTGCTGTTCACACTGCTCTTATACAAGCTGAAGCCCGTGTGAAACAGGCCTTAGCGTAGAAGAAGCTTCTTGGTGTTGAGCGACAGGTACAATGGAACAATATGTAAAATCTGGTTGAAGCTTATCTGGAAATTAACTCAGGTGTGAATGGGGGTTAAAGCGTGAGAATCTAAAAAAAAAAAAAAAAAAAAAAAAAAAAAATTTCACATGTGAACACCGATGCTCTCAAAGTCCACGAGGCCAAAGACAGGCCATGCTGCCCCAAAGAAGCTCATATACTCTGAGTTTTTTTTTTTTACAACAGGCAATAACGTTCAAGTGTGAATGGGCCCATTTTGATTAATGGGATGCTATATCTTTAGAGGTTAAAGAAATGTGTATCATTTTTATATCATTTGTATATCATTTTTCTATTCTTACAAATAAAGTATTTGTTCACTACTGGATTTTTAATTTTTTATAATATAAAACAAAAAAAATGAAAATTTTGAAAAAAAATTAAGAATCTCTTTTTGACTTTGTTATAAAACATCCAAAAAAAAATTGTACAAATCTAATTTCTTCATAAATTTAGGCCAAAATGTATTCTGCTACGTTTCTTTGGTAAAAATAAATAAATCCCAATAAGTGTATGTGGATTCGTTTAGGTGAACGTTATAGCATCTACGAATAATGGTGTACATGCTGGATTTATTTTTATTTATTTTTTTACACTAGTAATAGCGGTGATCAGTAACTTATAATGGAAATTCAATAGTGTCTGATTTTCTGGCGCGCTGACACTGGGTGGGATCTGCCTAAAACGGACATCACCAGTGACAGGAATATAGTGATCAGTGCTAATACTATACACTGTCACTGTATTATTGTGTATTATTGTATTATTATTATTGACATTGGCTGTGAAGGAGTTAACATCTAGGGGCAATCAAGGGATTAACCATGTGCCTAACAATGTGTATAATGTGTGCATCGTTGTGCTGCTTTTACTAATCAAAGTGGCTGAAATTTTCTCCCTGCAGGGAGAAACAGCCACATCACTGCTCTATGTACACAGCCCTGTGTTGTTAGTAAACACTCTGTACTGTGATTTGATTCGCTAAGCCAGTCAGCTTAATTAACGCTGACTGATTTATGTTGTACTGAATCACAACACAGATCGGGAGGCGGGCGCGTCCACCTCCTACCCATAAATGCCAGATCATGTACATGGATGCAGAGAAGCCACTCCGTCACTGAATATGTGCATGGGGCGCTCCACAGGTGGTTAAGTATTAAAGCAGGCAGAAAAAAAAAAAAAGCAAGTGTTAGGCTGGATTCACACCTATGCATTTTTAGTGCTTTTTGCAGATTTATACTACAGTCCATTTACCATGGTTTCCTATGGAACACATTCTGTAGTGCAAATCTGCAAAATGCAAAAAGCACTAAAAATGCATAGGTGTGAATCCAGCCTTATGATCCTGAGCACAAAAAAATAAATAATTTAAAAGTATTTTCCCTATAGCGGCAAACAAATGTAAATACAATGTGTGCACCAAATGCTTTTGCAAAAACAGTTATCTTGTAAAAGTGGTGATGACATCACGTACATAGCCTGTGCAGAGAGAACTGTGGGCGGGGACCTAGCAGCTCCACCCACTACAGGCTGTATGCAGAAAACTACAGGAGGGGGCGGAGACAGGACCAGTCACCCTGCACAAGGAGAGAGTGCAGTGACCGGTCTTTATTACAGGAAGCTCCTGCACAGAGGTAAAGTTTCGCACTGGATTACTGCACAGATCTGGAAGAAATAAGTACACCAAAAACACACGTCTCTTGTATTTGGACAATATTTGCATATTCTGGAGTTCACCCTTAGGTTCCCACTCCGTGTGCTCAATTTAACAGGAATAGAGAAGAATGTCCCCAACGGAGACACAAACAGGAACCTGATGCAGGTTCGGTGTCCAACTACAAACAGGGACCACTTTCCACAGTTAAATCTTAGGTGACAATGTTATAGGTGAATTACACATGAAAAGACAAATCTGAGTGTCGGGAATGGTGAAGTTGGCACATCGGTGGGAATGGTTTTTTTCACCTGTGCATGCCTGCCCTGAAACTTGACTGCTCAGTCACAACAGATCTTACAGTGCAGCACTGGTACAGATTAAAGCCAACCTGGCCTTTTGTATAGGATATGCAGAGACTTGGCATTGCTATTCCTCTGAATGTCACAGCTTAACAAGAGACATCTTCAGAACACAGACATAATTCTTCATCTCTAGAGAATAAAAGGATCAGCCGCAACGAGATGTATCTGTAGGGTAAAGGGATCAAACAATGAAATCCCATCATTTAAGGAGATAAATATGGCGGAGGGCAGCAGAGGACAGGCTGGGATGAGAACAGTGGCGCTTTAAGGACAAGTCTGATGGCTTTTCGCCACATACAAAAGATACACACGTTAAAAGTTGTGACGTCCGAGAGCTGTGAACAATCCTAAAAAAAAAAAAAAAAAGTTCCTTTGAGGAAACTTCCTTCTCCATTTCCCCGATGACATGGCTCATACCAAGTTCAGGGTGGGGTTTTCAGATAACCATTAACAGTTCTGCCTTTTTTTTTTTTTTTTTTTTAAGTGGCTCTGGGCTGTTTTTTCTTTGTTAATCGTATTTTAAAATTCAAAAATGTAAATATTGGTCTATGAGATTTGCAAATAACTGCATTCAGTTTTTTTGTAGATTGTACAAAGCGTCTCAACTTTTTGGAATTGTGATTGTACAATACATTGTTCTATCCCTTTTAGGTACAGTGCCTCTGGAGAGCATTCACAGAGCTTCACTTTTGTTATTCCAAAATGGATTAAATTCATTATTTTCCTCAAAATTCTACAAACAATACCCCATAATGACAATGTGAAATAAGTTTGTTTGAAATCTGTGCAAATTTTAAAAAATAAATAATAATAAAATATAAAAAATAAATATATATATATATATATATATATATATATATATATATATATATATATATATATATATATATATATATAAAATGTTTGGAGGTTCTAAGCAATTTTCTAGCAAAAAATATTGATTTTAACTTGTATGCAAGTGTCAGAAATAGGCTTGGTCCAGACCACGCCTTGCCATGACACTCAAAGTTCCACTGATCATCCTTGAGATGTTTCCACAACTTGATTGGAGTCCACCTGTGGTAAAATCAGTTGATTGGACATTATTAAGAAAGGCACGCACCTATTTATATAAGGTTCCCCAGTTAACAATGCATATCAGAGCACAAACCAAGCCATAAAGTCCAAGGAATTGTCTGTAGACCTCCAAGACAGGATTGTATTGAGGCACAGATCTGGGGAAGCGTACAGAAAAATTTCTGCCGCATTGAAGATCTCAATGAGCATAGTGGCCTTCATCATCCGTATATGGAAGAAGTTTAGAACCAGCAGGACTCTTCCTAGAGTGGGCTGTCTGGCAAACTGAGCGATTGGGGGAGAAGTTCAGGGAGGTGACCAAGAACCCGACCCGATGGTCACTCTGACAGAGCGCCAGCAATTCTCTGTGGAGAGAGGAGAACCTTCCAGAATAACAACCATCTCTGCAACACTCCACCAGTCAGACCTATATGGTAGAATAGCCAGACGGAAGCCACTAAGTAAAAGGCACATGACATCCCATCTGGAGTTTGGCAAAAGGCACCTAAAGGACTCAAGACCATGAGAAACAAAATTCTCTGGTCCGATGAAACTGATAGAATTCTTTGGCCTGAATGGCAAGCGTCATATCTGGTGGAATCCAGGCACCGCTCATCACCTGGCCCATACCATCCATACAGTCAAGCATGGTGGTGGCAGCATCATGTTGTGGGGATGTTATTCAATGGCAGGAAATGGGAGACTAGTAAGGATCGAGGGAAAGAGGAATGCAGCAGTGTACAGAGATATTCTTGATGAAAACTTGCTCCAGAGTGCTCTGGACCTTAGAGTGGGGCAAAGTTCCATCTTCCAACAGGATAATGAAACTAAGCACACAGCCAAGATAACAAAGGAGTTGCTATGGGACAACTATATCCTTGAGTGGCTCGCCCAGAACCCAAATGAACAGCTCTGGAGAGATCTGAAAATAGCTGTCCCCCGACGCTCCCCATCCAACCTGATGGAGCTTGAGAGGTCCTGCAAAGAAGAATGGGAGAAACTGCCCAAAACTAGGTGTGCCAATCTTGTAGCATCATACTCAAAGACTTGAGGCTGTAATTGGTGCCAAAGGTGTTTTCAAAAAAGTATTGAGCAAAGGCTATGAATACTTATGTACATGTGATTTTTTTTTTTTTTTTTAATTTGCAAAGATTTAAAAAAAAACTTCTTTCAAGTTGTCATTATGGGGTATTGTTTGTAAAATTTTGAGGAAAATAATGAATTTATTCAAAATTTATTTTGGAATAAGGTTGTAACATAAAATGTGGAAAAAGTGAAGCACTTTGAATACTTTATGAATGCATTGTAGACGGACTCTTTAAATAAAATCCATTATTGGTTCTCTTTAAATCTGGAAGTAACGATCCACCAATGTGCTCAGCGTGCATTCCCCTACAGTTCATTCTAGTTAATGGGACAATACTATGAATCAGTCTTCTTGGGAAGAATAAAAATAGATCACATGTGTTAAATTATGCATAGTCTCCTACATAGTGGAAGACGACTCAGAAGAGCTGCAACAGCTCAACAAAACTTCCAGGAAAAGTCTGCTGGCAGCAAATACAGCCAAGCTGGACATTAGGAGCAGCCCCATTTGCTCATGATAAAGCCTGTAGATAGATGTTACAGGATTCCCATCCTCTAAGGGCCCATTTATAAAGAAGCAGTAGTGTGGGCCTACTTATGTACACCGTTGATTTAAAAAAAAAAAAAAAAATTGTGCCTTACCATTGTGCTTTCTGCTCCGTTTGCTTTGGAACTCAAGCAAGTGAAGCCCCGGTTATTAAATGAATGGGAGAAAAAAATGCCAAGAACAGGAGGAAACCTGCTGATTGACCTTGCTTCTAAGAATAGTTTGGAATTGTACTATGTATATACTATATTATGTACATGGGAAAGGCTGGATTTGCCCATTTCATACTATAGCGCTACCTCCTGCTTTGCAGTGCTGCACAATGGATGTGCTGTACTGCTCCTTCTCAATTCACATTTCTGAGAGGGTTATGAGGCCGACAAATGAGAAGTGGAAAACCAATGCCCTATTACACCTGGCCTTTTTATATAACTTTTCCAGCACCTCTAAATACTGAAATGTCACCAGAAGTCCAAAAAACCCTCACAAGAATTACCTCAAGATTTGGGATTGCTGCGATTCTGCCTGACATCCCAAACTGTGTGGCAATAGCAGCACAATGTGCTGCACCTGTTTGGGGTGCCATTATCTTTTAATTTGTTTAGAGTGCGTTTTTAGCACATTTGCCAAGTGCTTTTCAGGCAGTTATATTTTATCTCGAGTTGCATTCACATGCACTTGTGTTGAGTAAATGTGCGTTTACGTGTGGTTCAGGTACTGCAGCATGCTGTACCTTTCTGTAAACACACATGAAAGCACTGCAATGGTGTAAGCTAGGCTCATTGAAATACATTCATTTTTCTTCCTGAGGTTCCTGGGCTTAGAGAGCGCTCACTGAACTCTCCCAGCATAAAGACCGAGCTGTCAAGGACCGCCCTTTGTCCAAAATAAAGACTGGTAGCTGGCGGGACTACGGGAACGACTGACAGCCAATCACAATGGTTACATGACAACTGATCATACCGCACCCCCAACATTTTTTAGTGTAAGTGTATGGTTAAGGGTCCGTATTACTTTTATTTATAAATACGGGTATAACATGGGGCATAGCTTGGGTTAGAAACTCAAAACAAAAAGCATCCTAACCTCTTTCAGCCACCCTCTGTCCCCAAAACCATTCTACATGGAGTCTTCATTGCCATCTCTGACTCCTACAGGGAGATTCTGCCACCTCTGGTCCTGCACCATCACTTGCATTCTCAGATCTGACCCGACTCCCTGATACGCAGTGATTTGTTTTCAGCAGGAACACAGGGGAACACAGTTCCAGCATTGAATGTATGTAATGGTCAGGGGTGCTGGGGTGTGCTTAAGGGTCATTAATGCTGGCTGCTGTGGGATATATTTTTCCTGAAGATATATCTTTGCATGGTGGTTTATTATTGTTGCTGGTGGGGGATCTATTGCTGCTGTGGGTGGGAGAGGGCTTATGTTGACGTGGGTTGCTGGAAGAGATCAACTGTTGAGAAGGGGTCTATTGTTGCTCTAGGGCAGTGATGGCAAACCTTGGCACCCCAGATGTTTTGGAACTACATTTTCCATGATGCTCGTGCACTGTGCAATGTAGGTGAGCATCATGGGAAATGTAGTTCCAAAACATCTGGGGTGGCAAGGTTCGCCATCACTGCTCTAGGACATCGGTTTTTGCATAGCGGTCTATTGTTGCTGGTTGGGCTTATGTGTTGCTGGGAGGGGGGGGGGGGATCAATGGTTGTTGGAAGGTTCTACTGTTGAGAGAAGGGTCTATTGTTGGTGGCTGCTGGAGAGTCTATTGATGCTGGGCTGGCTGCTGGATCTATTGTTGCTGGGGTTCAATCTTGCTGGGGGAATTCTCCCAGAAAAAAAAAAGTCCTGCTTATATGTATTCTGCAATCATTATATATATTATTATATGTATTCTGCAATTACTCCTAAAACCCCATCAGAAGCTCCCTAGTAGACAATATACAGCTTTGTAGAAAGATTTCACTCCAGTGAGAGACGAGACGAGTACATTACAGAGCCATTAACCTCCTGATAACTATTTGCAAATATCATAATTTGCTCATTAGAAGTCAAAGCATTAGCCTTTCAAACTGTGCAAAGCCCCCGTGTGGAGGAATTACCTTCTTAGATGGACCAGGTCAGCCGTCAGTGCTCAGAACCTCTACGTTCCATAAGAAGCATCTGTCAGAACTTCCCTCTTCACACCTGCAATAAAAATGGAGATCAATACCTGTGCACTTCAGTTCAGAATGTACCACACAAGCCATATTCTCATCACCTCGTCATAAAACCATCATGAAAGCTACTTTTTATTAAATTTCCATTGGTCCAGCCTGGTTGCATCTAATTCTTCACATCCAGAAGGCAGCTGGGGGTGAAGAAAATCCAAGTAGTAGTCTGCGCTGCGTACAATCAGCACTAGTATCTTCTGGGTGCTGCTCCAACAACTTGCCTTCCTGAATGCAAAAGATTGTGGGCTTCGCACCACCGCCATTCAGAGAACGTCTTGTAAAACAAGGTGTTTCCTGATTGGACAAGGCAAACAGGAGGGGCAGATGACATCAGATATAAAGAATTTGATGTAACCAAGCTTGCCCAAAGAAAAAAAAAAAAAAAAGCTTTGGTTATTTGGTAAATTAAATGGTGTACCTAGAGGTGCCAACAATTTCTTTTCACTTTCTGTTTTGGGGACAACCTTTTACAGGAAGTGAGGAAAAATCTGCAACAGGGACACAGACACCACTAAAAAGCTTAAAGTTTCAGAATCCACCCTTTTAATCAAAAAAATAAAATAAAAAGTGTTACATATGCCTGAACGTCCTGGCGACAATCATTTACCAAAACAGGAAATTAAGAAATCTCTCCAATGGGGCAAAATAAATAAATCACACAGGGTGTCATTATGCTTCCCCAATCAAGCCAAAGTTTAAAAAAATTTAAAAAGTTTTGGGTATACACGTTAAACCAATAATCGCACATAGTCATATGACATCCTTGAATTTGTGCGGGGATATCTGAATGATGCCTGCAGCTACCTATGAGTTACGGTAAAATACACATTAACATAGTGCACCATTTATGTGTTTGCACCCAAATGCCACGTATTCTGAAAATTACAACAAAAATATAATAAAAAGTAGTTATATATTTTTTTTCTAGTAAGTTAAATAGCTTACAGCAGCACACCCCTTGGCTACAGAACCAATGTATGGGGCCTCACAAATATGGTTGTTCGGAACAGGAAGGTGGTCAGTCATGTCTGTGATTCTCAGGAAGGGAGATCACATGACTCACCCTGGAATTCGGCTTCTAGGAAGAGACACTATAGTGTGACATCACTCAGCATGGCATCCTTCCCTGATCCCAGGCACTTATCCAAATCATAACATGGCAACCCAGCAGGATACCCTGCATTAAGCCTGAAAAACCCAGGACCCTTCACTAGTGGATAACCAACGGCAACTCTGGATCTAAAACTAGTGTTTTTACAATAATTCTAAAATCTTTTTCTTTGTGTTCATTGAGGGACACAGGAAGACATACTGTAGGCGGCCATATAACCCGACAGTATGCCCATGTCCCTAAAGAGGCAGTATAACAAGAGATCATATGACCTCCTGTGTACTTCAATAGGCAGTATAACCAAATAACATACGACTTCCTTTGCCCCTCAATAGGTAGTATAACCCGAGAACATATGACTTCCTGTGTCCTTCAATAGGCAGTATAATGAGAGAGCATACGACTTCCTGTTTCTTATACTAGGCAGTATAACCCGAGAGAATAGGACTTTCTGTGTCCTTCAGTAGGCAGTATAACCAAAAAACATAAGACTTTCTCTGCCCCTTAATAGGCAGTATAACTCGAGAACATATGACTTCCTTTGTCCCTGAATAGAAAGTATAATCAAAGAATATACGACTTCCCGTGTCCTTCAAAAGGCAGTATAACCCAAGAGCAAATTACTTCCCGTGTCCTTCAATAGGCAATATAACCAAAGACTAGACAAGAACGAAAAGAAGATTTTTGCATTGACCATGTGATCCTTTTCTTGGAGTTCAATGAGGGTCACAGGTAGTCATACACTGCCGCCTATAGTACATGGACTTCTGGTGTTCCACAATCAAAAGGAAATTAAAATGAAAATATCTAAACTAACACATTTTTGTCAAAAACCCATCAGGTTTATACTGCCATCTTTGTCTCGGCTTGGGAATTTTGGCCTCTCTACTTGTCCTGCTGACAACCTAAATTGATGGGAAAGCCACATTTTTACAGTGGTCAACAAGTGGTGATGGGAAATTCTCCCAAAGGGCCACTTGTTCCAATGACATCCAAGAGGGAATTTCTCATGTCACTTCCTATTGTGTCTCTGGAACAGGAAGTACACAGAAATGTAATTTCGTTTTGAGGATTAATTTCCCTCCACTGTGTCTAAAACAAAAAAAAAAAGGTTTTGACTATAAAAACACTTTTACTAGGATGCAAGAAAAATCACAGATCACTTTAGAGATGCATCAGACTGCGCACATGCGATTCCCCTTTTGATGAACCGTACATGCACTTGTACCTATGAACTGCAACAAGTGGAAAGAGAACCGACACACTCATGAGCTCAAAGTGTAAAAATGCAAAAACAGCATCAAACCAAAATAGCAAGGCCAAGACACTAAGGAAATGAAATACAATCAATCACATAAAACATCCAATGCATTTCGGGGGCAACACATCCTTCATCAGGGCCTGGAGCTGTTATTAGGGTAGAACAGGGTATATGGAAGGCTTTACCAGACATACCTTTAATGGATCTTGCTTGCTCATAGGAGACAAATGAAAAATTAGTGATCTAATAGTAGCAGTGGGACCTCCCAATGTGCTTTTGGTCACATTCTGGTTAATTACTGTAGGGGAGTCCTGATCCACATAAGCAGTCTTACTAGAGTCAGCAAGCTCATTGTGTGATTATGCTTTCTCTGTTTTATTGAACAAATAGGATTTGAAGTCCCAGCACCTCGTGGATAGGTCTTTTTGAGGCACTCCATGTTGGCTTTCCAAATCCAGAAATGTATTGATGTCGCCACTTTCAAAAATCGCTCGAATCTTATCACAATAAAAGCAATGTTTCGGGCATGTTTTGTTCAGCAGTGCCCACAAATGTTGCATACATTATATTAACAAAAGTATTGGGGTGCCTGCCTTTACACACGAGCTTTAATGGCGTCTTAGTCCATGGGCTCAATATGGAGCTGGCCCACCCTTTGCAGTTATAAAAGCTTCAACTCTTCTAGGAAGGCTGTCCACAAAGTTTAGGAGTGTGTCTATGGGAATGTTTGACCCTTCTTCCAGAAGTGCATTTGTGAGGCCAGGCACGGATGTTGGACGAGAAGGTCTGGCTCACAGTCTCCACTCTAATTCATTCCAAAGGTGTTCTATCAGGTTGAGTTTAGGACGCTGTGCAGGCCAGTGAAGTTCCTCCACCCCAAACTCGCTCATCCACGTTTTTATGGACAGTGTTTGTAAACTGATACGCAAGTGGAAAAAGTTACACAGAACAGACACGATGCAGCAGCTAATGAATGTGTGCGTTCCAGTGCAATTTTCGCACGTGGTGCATGCGCATTCATAAGAGTCATACTAATGCACTCAAAGTTATTTTATGGATAGGTGAAATGCCACTTTATGGCAATTTGCTTCCTGCCAAGCACGGACCTGTAGGAGCCTTTCACAGACCTCGGAGGTCTCTTACAATCTAAAGGAATAAGTACATGGACATATGTGTGAATGTGTGCATTGTCAAGGGCAGTTACCGCCGCTGGTGCTTTTCACAATTCACCCACTCAGTCTACAGCCCGCTATAATGAAATGTGACTGGATAACATGAAGGAGCTCGAAAGAGCCAGAGAACAGGCAGACGGCAAGAGCGTCCTGAAAATCACCATCTGCACTTGCTCTGCTTCCAACGAGCCGTCTGTCAGATGGAATTTTCTCATTCTGCCACCACTAGTGATGGTGCCCGCATTATCACCCGCATCCAGACTCTGCCTGGGCAACAGAGCTACCGGGCTGGCTTTTAACTCCTGCCTGTAAGAATTTGTTTTTTTTAATCATTCAGGATTTGGGTAGGAACGACAATTTTTTATTTTCATTAATTTTAACCATTGGCCTGCTTTTATTTCATCCAGATGCTAACTGGAAAGTTTGGAATTTAAAAGTAGCATGCTCAAAGCTTTTTGTTAGCCATTTTCTCTCTTCTGGGTCACACTCTGTGACCCAGAGTGACCCGACAGCAGGCTATTCACATGGTTGCATTGCTTAAAAATGACAACCAAGAGGACAGGTTTCGTTTGACAGGTCTCGTCGCTCCCCAAATGCTCCCATTGATGACAATGTAAACGCGCTCCAAAAGCATTTAGAAAAACCTACACAGAGGGGCGCACCGCAATGCAAACATGTGAAAAACATGCCGCTAACTCGTCTTAACACTTTAGGTGAATAAATGGCCAAACTTCTTTGAACATCTAAATGCGCCCTTGGGGAGGACCTGTGCCCCATTGACGGCGCCACGGGGGAGGACCTGTGCCCCATTGACGGCGCCACGGGGGAGGACCTGTGCCCCATTGACGGCGCCACGGGGGAGGACCTGTGCCCCATTGACGGCGCCACGGGGGAGGACCTGTGCCCCATTGACGGCGCCACGGGGGAGGACCTGTGCCCCATTGACGGCGCCACGGGGGAGGACCTGTGCCCCATTGACGGCGCCACGGGGGAGGACCTGTGCCCCATTGACGGCGCCACGGGGGAGGACCTGTGCCCCATTGACGGCGCCAGTGGGAGGACCTGTGCCCCATTGACTGCGCCAGTGGGAGGACCTGTGCCCCATTGACTGCGCCAGTGGGAGGACCTGTGCCCCATTGACGGCGCCAGTGGGAGGACCTGTGCCCCATTGACGGCGCCAGTGGGAGGACCTGTGCCCCATTGACGGCGCCAGTGGGAGGACCTGTGCCCCATTGACGGCGCCAGTGGGAGGACCTGTGCCCCATTGACGGCGCCAGTGGGAGGACCTGTGCCCCATTGACGGCGCCAGTGGGAGGACCTGTGCCCCACTGACGGCGCCAGTGGGAGGACCTGTGCCCCACTGACGGCGCCAGTGGGAGGACCTGTGCCCCACTGACGGCGCCAGTGGGAGGACCTGTGCCCCATTGACGGCACCAGTGGGAGGACCTGTGCCCCATTGACGGCACCAGTGGGAGGACCTGTGCCCCATTGACGGCACCAGTGGGAGGACCTGTGCCCCATTGACGGCACCAGTGGGAGGACCTGTGCCCCATCATTAGTGTAATAGGAGAAATGGTGCCCCATTATTAGTGTCATTCAGAGAAATTGTGCCCTATTAGTGTAATTCAGAGGAATTGTGCTCCATTATTAATGTTATTCGGAGGAATTGCGCACCATCAATGATGTCAGTGGGAAGAGTGGTTCCCCATCATTGGTAATTTTAGGAGGAATGCTCCTTCACTGGTCTGGGGGGGGGGTAATTGAGCCCCATTATTGTTGGCATCGGTGAAGGGAATAGTTCCCCAAGGGCTGGTTAAAAGCAAGCAAGCAAAGGGCCAGATCCAGCACCTGGTGTAAACCACCAACAATTACCCAAAAGCAAAAAGAAAAGTTAGGGGTACAATCTAGGGAAAAAAGGAAGGTAACCAGGGCCATGTCAGAAGTGTCACTGATCGGCATAATTGTCACTGATGGGCATAGAGGATTCATCAGAAGCCCTGACGAATGGACAGAGCTAGTGGTCTATGTCATGCCAGAGGTGGTTTCCATTCAGGAATTCTGCCTTCTGCCACACTGCTAACAAACTCTGCCACCCATTTATAACCTTCCACATCCCAAGAAGTCGATCTGCTGAGCCCTCGCTCCACCGCCATCAGACCTGGCTGTGCCGCAAACACCAATACTTCTTCACACCTTCTAAAGATGCTGAAGGTGATGGAAGCCCTATAAGTGCACCTAACACATTCCGCCGGTAAACCCATCTTCAAGATCTCAAGGAGAACAGTTTTTTTTTTTAAATTTCTCCCCCAGAGATAGCAAACCACGCTAGATCTAGCAGAGCACTTACACAAGATCTGGTGAAGATGTCACCGGTGGGACAACAAGATAGAAGAATCTGGTCATTGGTTACTTTTACAAAACATTTTTTAAAAGGGTGCAGGATTTGAAGTGCAGGCCGGATGGACCAGTGGAAATTTGGCAAGATAACAAAGCAAGAAGAATGTTGCTACATGCAAGTCTATCCCTACATACATTTAAAGAGTGTTGGCTCTTTATTAAAGCGGACCTTCACCTTAAAAAGGCATGTTGGGCTGATCTAATCCCTCCCCCTCCATCCAATTTTACAAATGGATTTTTTTTTTCCTTTACTTTACTTGTGCTTTATCTTTTACCTTGGCAAGAATTTCTGCCTGCCCCCTGCGCATGCGCAGCTGTGCCACAGGGCTTCAAAAGAACACAAAGGGGGAACAAATGCCTAGTTCATTACCCAAGGTGTACTGGAGAAATACGCAAAAAGAAGAAACATGTAAGACACTCTCTGATGGTCAATCAACGTGGCAATGAATGACCACATAATAATGGGTGATGTTGGCAGTCTAACACGTTTTGGACGCATCCCCTTCTTTAGAGCTTCTCATCTAAGCAAGAATTTCTACCTGCCCCCTGCGCATGAGCAGCTGGGCCACAGGGCTTGGCTATCGGGAGCACCCTGCGGCACATCTGTGCATGCGCCGTTTGCACATTCACCTGTGCATGCGCCATAAATTGCTACCAAGGAAGTCTGCAGCTTTTCCTGTTTTTGTGCATGCTTAGAAAATCACTTGCGCACCATGGGCACATTTGTGCATGTGCAATAATGGTTGTACCCGGTGGGGGCAGAGCCACCTCCAAGGTGGACCGATATGCGCTTTAACCACTTGCCTACTGGGCACTTTTGCCCCCTTCCTGTCCAGGCCCATTTTCAGCTTTAAGAGTTGTCACAGTTTGATTGACAGTTGCAAAGTCCCACAACACTGTACCCACATGAAATTTTTCATCATTTATTGTTCACACAGAGAGAGCTTTCTTTTGGTGGTAATTAATCACCACTGGCTTTTTTGCCAAATAAACGAAAAAAAGGCCGAAAATGTTTAGCATTTTTGCAAACAGGTCCTTTTTCTCTTTCACTGATGTGCGCTGATGAGGAGGCACTGATGATTAGTGCCCTGATCATCAGTGTGGATGTGTCTTATACAAGCCAGTTATCGGCTCTCCTCACGCTGTCAGCAGGAGGAAAGGAGAGCCGATAACCAGCTTCTGTTTACATCCGTGATCAGCTGTGATTGGACACAGCTGATCACATGGTAAAGAGCTGCCGATTTGCTCTTTACCTCAATCTTTGGTCAGCGGTGTCCAAGCGCCACAACTTACATGATCACAGGAGGACGTCATGTGACAGTGCTGTGAAAGGGGCAAGTATAAGACATATGCTCAAACAGGTAAAACCTCATGCAAGAGATGGTAGGGATACTGCAAAGCACATTATTCTGTTCATTTCTTTACCTACTGTGGAGGCCATCACTAATTATTGGGGCTGTATGGATCGCCTGGAAAGTTTATTTGCATACCGGAAAGATGCATCAATCCCAGCAGATTAGTTTTAATACATAGTTACATAGTAGGTGAGGTTGAAAAAGAGACACAATTCCATCAAGTCCTACCTATGTGTGTGATTATATGTCAGTATTACATTGTATATCCCTGTATGTTGCGGTCATTCAGGTGTTTATCTAATAGTTTCTTAAAACTATCGATGCCCCCCTCTGAGACCACCGCCTGTGGAAGGGAATTCCACATCCTTGTCGCTCTTACAGTAAAGAACCCTCTGTGTAGTTTAACCACTTGCCGACCGCCGCACGACGATATACGTCGACAGAATGGCACGGGCAGGCATATGGGCGTATATATAAGTCCCTGCCTTCCCGCGGGTGGGGGGCCCGATCGGGCCCCCCCCGGTGCCTGCGGCGGTCGGTATTCGTTTGGGAGCGATCCGGGATGAGGGGGCGGCCATTCATTCATGGCCACCCCCTCGCGATCGCTCCCGACGAATGGAAATCCTTCGTGACATCACTTCCTCTCCTGTAATGTAAACACAGGCAGAGGAAGTGATGTAATCTCTCCTCGTGCCGGTATTTTTCGTTCCGGCACCGAGGATCGGTGAGTTGCACCAACACGACACTTCACAGTATAACATGCCAGGCACACTCACACCCCCCGATCACCCCCCCAATTACCCCTGCCCCCCCCAGTCACAGTGACACCAATGCATTTTTTTTATTTTTTTTTTATTTTTTGCATTGGTGTCATTTGTGACTGTAATAACTGTTAGGGCAGTTAGGGTTAGCCCCCTTTAGTTCTAAGGTACCCCCCTAACCCCCCCAATAAAGGTTTAACCCCGTGTTCACCCCCCGTCGCCAGTGTCACTAAGGCTGGGTTCACATTGCAGCGGTTTATGAGAACGGATGTGATTCGCACCGCACTGCAGTGCAAATCACATCCGATCTCTGTGCGATTCGAGTTCAGCCATACAGATAGTATGGCTGAATTCGCGTTGCACCCGCCGCAAACTCGCACGGGACCCTTTTTTTGGTCCGCAGCAGAATCGGATCGCATGGGTGTTCACACCATGCGATCCGAGTTTACAGATCGCACTGCGATATGCGAACTGATCTGGGGGTGTCATTAACATTTCACTTACACTCCCAGCAGTTCGCATAGGGCAGTGTGAACTGCCGCCGGGAGGCATGCGATGCGGGAACCCGCCGCGGATTCGTGGCGTTCCCGCATCGCTCCAGTGTGAACCCAGCCTAATAAGCGATCGTTTTTCTGATCGCTGTATTAGTGTCACAGGTGACGCTAGTTAGGCAGGTAGGCATTTAGCTTCGCCGCAGCTTTTTATAGCACCGGGGACCCCCATATACTACCGCATAAAGCCCCCTGATTGCCCCCTAGTTAACCCTTTCACCAGTGATCACCATATAACTGTTACAGGTGACGCTGGTTGGTTCGTTATTTTTTTATAGTTTCAGGGCACCCGCCATTTATTACCTAGTCTCACTAGTGTACCCCTAAATTTAGGGGTGTCTACTTTCCAAAATGGGGTCATTTGGGGGGGGTTTGTGCCATCTTGGCATTTTATGGCCTTCAAAACTGTAACGCCCTTAGAAAGCCTGATGGCGGTGCTTGGTTTTCGGGGCCCCGTGGCGGCTAGGCTCCCAAAAAGTCCCACATATGTGGTATCCCCATACTCAGGAGAAGCAGCAGAATTTATTTTGGGGTGTCATTTCACATATGCCCATGGCATGCGTGAGCAATATATCATTTAGTGACAACTTTGTGCAAAAAAAAAAAAAAAAAGTTTGTAATTTTCCCGCAACTTGTGGCAAAATATAAAATATTCCATGGACTCAACATGCCTCTCAGCAAATAGCTTGGGGTGTCTACTTTCTAAAATGGGGTCATTTGTGGGGGTTTTGTGCCATCTTGGCATTTTATGGCCTTCAAAACTGTAATAGGTAGTGAGAAGTGAAATCAAAAATTTACGCCCTTAGAAAGCCTGAAGGCGGTGCTTGGTTTTCGGGGCCCCGTACGCGGCTAGGCTCCCAAAAAGTCCCACATATGTGGTATCCCCGTACTCAGGAGAAGCAGCAGAATTTATTTTGGGGTGTCATTTCACATATGCCCATAGCATGTGTGAGCAATATATCATTTAATGACAACTTTGTGTAAAAAAAAATAAAAATAATTTTCTTTTGTCATTATTCAATCGCTTGAGGCAAAAAAGTAAAATATTCAATGGGCTCAACATGCCACTTATCAATTTCCTTAGGGGGTCTACTTTCCAAAATGGGGTCATTTGGGGGGGTTTTGTACTGCCCTGCCATTTTAGCACCTCAAGAAATGAGATAGGCAGTCGTAAACTAAAAGCTGCGTAAATTCCAGAAAACGTACCTTAGTTTGTAGATGTGACAACTTTTGCGCAAACCAATAAATATACAGTTATTGACTTTTTTTTTACCAAAGACATGTGGCTGAATACATTTTGGCCTAAATGTATGACTAAAATTTAGTTTATTGGATTTTTCTAATAACAAAAAGTAGAAAATATCTTTTTTCAAAATTTGTGGTCTTTTTACGTTTATATCGCAAAAAATAAAAATCGCAGAGTCAGCCAAATACCTTTAAAAGAAAGCTCTATTTGTGGGAAGAAAAGGACGCAAATTTCGTTTGGGTACAACATTGCATGACCGCGCAATTACCAGTTAAAGCAGCGCAGTGCCAAAGTGTAAAAAGACCTCTGGTCATTTACCAGCAAAATGGTCCGGTCTGAAAGTGGTTAAGGTTAAACACCTTTTCTTCTCATTTTAATGAGTGGCCACGAGTCTTGTTAAACTCCCTTCCGCAAAAGTTTTTTTTATCCCTATTGTGGGGTCAGTATGGTATTTGTATATTGGAATTATATCCCCTCTCAAGCATCTCTTCTCCAGAGAGAAGAAGTTCAGTGCTCGCAACCTCTCTTAATAACCAAGGTCCTCCAGACCCTTTATTAGCTTTGTTGCCCTTCTTTGTACTCGCCCCACCACCTGTGGAAGGGAATTCCACATCCTTCCCGCACTTACAGTAAAGAACCCTTTATGTAGTTTAAGGCTAAACCTCATATTTTTGCCACCCAAATGCATTATTTTACATTTTTCTACATTGAACCTCATTTGCCATGTAGTTGCCCACCCCATTAATTTGTTCAGATCTTTTTGCAAGGTTTCCACATCCTGCGGAGAAGTTATTGCCCTGCTTAACTTGGTATCTTCCACAAACAGAGATTGAGCCATTTACCCCATCCTCCAGGTCGTTTATGAACAAAATTATACAGGATTGGTCCCAGCACAGAACCCTGGGGAACCCCACTACCCACCCCTGACCATTCCGAGTACTCCTCATTTACCACCGCCCTCTGAACTCGCCCTTGTAGCCAGTTTTCAATCCATGTACTCACCCTATGGTTCATGTCAACGGACCTCATTTTGTACAGTAAACGTTTATGAGGAACTGTGTCAAATGTTTTTGCAAAATCCAGATACAGCAGGTCTACAGGCCTTCCTTTATCTAGATGGCAACTCACCTCCTCATAGAAGGCTAATAGATTGGATTGGCAAGAATGATTCTTTATGAATCCATGCCGATTACTGCTAATGATACCATTTTCATTACTAAAATCTTGTATATAGTCCTTTATCATCCCTTCCAAGAGCTTGCATACTATTGATGTTAGGCCAACTGGTCTGTAATTCCCATGGATGTATTTTTAAATATTGGTGCTACATTGGCTTTTCTCCAATCAGATGGTACCATTCCAGTCAGTAGACTGTCAGTAAAAATTACGAACAATGGTCTGGCAATTACTTGACTGAGTTCCCCAAGTACCCTCGGGTGCAAGCCATCTGGTCCTGGTGACTATTAAATGTTAAGTTTCTTTTTTTTTTTTTTTTTTCTAATTCTGTCCTGTTAGCCAAATGTCTTCATATATGGACGTAAAGAAACTTTATTAATATTTTTTAAGTGCTATACTTTTTTCCATTTTCTTGAATATTGCCAAGCAATTTAGTGTTAGATTTTTATTTTTATTTTTATTTTTTTGTATTTTATTATTTCTTTTCTTTGTATCTGGCGCGACAAATCCTTGTACCTTTGTAACCAGATGTCTTTCCTCATTCTTTATGGGGCCAATATGGTCTGTCTTCCTTTTTTATGGTTTGACAATGCCATATTATGTCTACATCCATAAAGAATATGTTGCACCAGCATTTCAAATTCCTGATATGTGCCTGCTGCACCATGTACTTGTATGAAAAAGTACCCCGTTTTCTTTGTATTGCTTCCTTTGTGTGAAATGCCTGGTGTTCCTGCCAGTCCCTCTGCTTTTCTATTAAAAACTGACCACACTAAACATTAGAGCACATCATGGACAGTTTTCTAGCTGTGCTGACACTGTTGAGAACTCAGCCTGCTCTTCTCCAATGATCAGACTTGTTCCTCCCCCGCACAGCTATTCACCAAGAAGATTAGTGTTCTGATGTTTCTCCTCCCCAAGCTCTCTGAGCTCATTACGCAGAAGGTATGTGACCACTTAAAAAAATAAGGAATAAAAAAGCCATTTAGAAGGTTTTTTATACATATACAAATGTTTTGCCTGCTGTAGATTATGATCTCAAAAATGTTCTAATTTCTGCAGACTTGAAAAGTTAAGAAAAGCTCTACCTGGAATAATTTGCCTCACAAAGTAGCAGCCATTAGTCAGGACAACAGGCACACTGTGCTTTCAAGGTATCCAAGCTTGCTGCCCGAGGTCTACCCTGCCATGGGCACAACAGACCATTCATTAACCACTAAAATAATAGCAACAGAACAGAAGCAAAGGATAAATTCACCTTATACCTTCTTCAAATCACTCCACAATGTCGGGGCGTTTCCTATGATTCCCAAGAAGAGTTTAAGGATTATGTGAAAAAGATTTTGTATTTGTTTTATTACCAAAGGCCCATTTGTACTGCGCATGCCCAGATAGCTGGAGAGGGCTCCACATTTTATTCAAAGGTAGTATGGATTTTATGCCCTATGAAAGGCTAACCTTGTTCTGACATGTCAGTTTATATCAATGGCTGAAAAGGTTTTCATTCTGTATAAACGCTAAACTCCCAGTAGATATAGAAAGCATCAATTAATGGAGCTCTGTATCCAGTATACCAATATTACATTTGTTTTTAATGCACATGCATACATACTAGAAATTAACTTGGTAGCAGCCTTTTGCAATGCCCTGTACAGCAAAGCATAGACTGGGAGTGAGTTTCAGGAGTGGGAATCCCCTGTACAGTAGAGTTCAGAGTGGGTGAGGAAGGAAAAGGACTGGCAGCCAATCACCTGTAGAGCAGAGCTCAGACTAGGAGAGGTAGGGGGGTCAGGGCTGGGGAGCCAATCCCCTGTAGAGCAGACCTTAATCTTGGAACTGCACTCTATCATACACTGTCAGTGGAGGTAGGTTGCCTCAAGTGCAGCCCCTGACATCACCAAAGGGCCACCCATAATGTTCAGCAAATTTATTTTGCAAAACAAAAAGGTCAGACTGCAGACATGGAACAGGAGGTAGTCAGAAAGAACGGCCATGCTGCAGGGAACAATCAATCAAAGACTGCGGACATGCTGCAGGGGACAATCAATCAAAGACTGCGGACATGCTGCAGGGGACAATCAAAGACTGCGGACATGCTGCAGGGGACGATCAAAGACTGCGGACATGCTGCAGGGGACGATCAAAGACTGCGGACATGCTGCAGGGGACGATCAAAGACTGCGGACATGCTGCAGGGGACGATCAAAGACTGCGGACATGCTGCAGGGGACGATCAAAGACTGCGGACATGCTGCAGGGGACGATCAAAGACTGCGGACATGCTGCAGGAGATGGCCAGAGCCTAGAGCTGCGCGATTCTGGAAAAAATGAGAATCACAATTTTTTAACATCAGCTTTCATGTAATACAAAAAAAAAAATTGGACTAACTTTAGTTTTTTCTTTCCTCAATTAATTGAAGTGTATTTTTTCCCGAAGAAATTGAGTTTGACATAAAATATTCCAACGATGGCCATTCTATTCTCTAGGGTCTCTGCTAAAAAATAAATAAAATAATACAATACAATATAATATATATATTTCTAATTTTTAAGGGTTCTAAGTAATTTTCTGGTGAAAAAAAAAAAAAAAAAAATACTGATTTTACCTTGTAAGCAACAAGTGTCAGAAAAAAGCGTGGTCTGGACCA